>NC_137783.1:126088540-126161040 GCF_963455305.1 Plecotus auritus
TCACAGAATAAAATCTAATATTTTCCTAACATGTCTCATCTGTGGAAATTTTCCCTTCATCCCCAAAATAGTCCTCAGAGTTGTCTCTTGACCCACCCCCCCAATCTCATCCTAGGCACTAATGAGATAGGTAGGAGTGAGGTGAGGAAGAAAAGAATTGCAGATCCATATACCAACCAAGCTAGTAAATATATTGTCCTGGGTTAAAAATAAATAAATAAAAATTGGCCCCCTGAGGCTGGAGGGCCGAAACACAGACGCCCAGCAGCGCGCGCTCAGTTTAGCTGCTCCAGGGAACTGGGCTCCCTGCGACTGAACTGCTCAAGTTCATCCTGAGGGTGGGGCGAGCCTGGAAGCTTTTCTTCCCGGGAATCCGCCAAACCTAAGTCTCCCGTGGCGCGACGTGAGGCCTCCGGGATAGCGCCCACACGTGTGCGCCGATGTGTGCGTGGGTACCCGCCGCATACAGGAAACTGAGGCGAGAAGGACTCCGCACCTGGCCGGGCCCTCAGCGTTCTGCGCTCACTTACCATTTCTGGGCGCCGAGGAGAGAATGGCGTTCACTCCAAACTTCAGAAACGTAGGCTCGCTGGCAGGGGAGACGGCAGTCTGCGGCGATCCGCCCCGCCGGCTTCCCGGACTAGGGGAGCCCAGGTCCGAGGCCACGGTGTCTGTGAGATTCGCGGGGGTCCCCTGCCTAGGGGGCGACATGCTGGCCGTGGGCACGCTGCGGGGCAGGTAGGCAGGGGGTCGGCTGATGCGGATGAGATCCTCGACCAGGAAGCTGGAGTGTCCGGAAAATGCCGACTGCAGAGACTGGGGCAACGTTAAGGTGGGTGTGGGGCGCAGGAGACTGGGGTACCCGGCGGGGGGCGCGAGGAGCCCAGGGAACATCATGTTAGGCGCGAGGCGGGCGTAGTAGCCCTTCTTCCAGTGGCGGAAGGGTAAATGCCTCGCTTCCCGCCCCTCCCGCCCCCGCGGTACCCTCTCTCTTGGGCTTAGCAAAAGTCTCCAAATAAGGAACGCTGCCACTTGGGCGCCTGCGAGTCCTCCGTGGTCCTCCCGTCGAGGTGATGGTTTTATAGAGGCCCGCCCGTTAAAGCGCTTTGAAAAGTGACAGCTCTGACAATGAAGTTCAACAAAGTTCTCCACTCGAGCTTCATTCGCCAGAGGCTCTGGGCGCTCTGATTGGCGCAGGGGTGCAATTTATGATTGGATTAGTCTTCATAAGCATCGCCCGCACAATGGGCCGGCAACAAAGGCTGGCGCGCATCAATTCTGCATATCGACCGCCTCTTTGCAAGACAGCGCATCCCCAAAGCTCTTGCCGCGAGTTTTTGTTCCGAAGCAACGCCGGGCTAATTAAATGCCTATTTAGAAGTTTCAGATGACATCTTGCCTCATAGAAAAGGAATTATTTAAAGAACGCACTAAATTTATTTGCAGCTCCCCTGCTGAGCCTAGAAAATAAATCAATAAATATTCATAGAAATCCACCTCCAGGCAATCAGTAAAATAATCCTCCCTCTTTGGGGGGGAGGGCAACGGAAAATTTCAAGTCAATGAACATGAAAATATACTCCCTCTTCCGTCTCTAGTCCTAAACGTTACTGCAGCTGAGGCATAAAACAGATGTGAGAGGTGGGTTGAGTCAATGTGTGGAGGGGGTGCCACTCTAACAAACCAGGGGGACTTGAAATTGATGCTTAGGGGCTACTGGCTGCTAGGGTTGGAGAGGTCTTGATTTGAGTTATTTCATTTTGCGAAACTCGTTGGGTTTGAGCACGTTGGTGGATACCTGAACAGTAAAGGGAGTCTCCTTATGTAAACTCGCAGCAACTTGAAAAACGATTTTCAGCCACTTTTCTCTAGGAGTGTCACCAGTCAGCGCTCTGCAGCTCGCCTGGGGTTGGGGCAGAAGGGAGCACCTCTCCCGCGGAGGGTTTCCGCTTGCAAAGGGCTTCCCGGGCCAGAAACTGCCTAACCCAGGGTGCCCAGAGGACAACGAGGGTGCTACGCAGGCCATTCTACAACCTCCAGGAGCCTTGGGCAGTTTCAGCTGAAATTCACTCACAGCCTGAACTTTTAAAGCCATAGTAGTGACCATAGGGAATTGCCCTACCTACTCGTGGCGGGGCGCTTAACTTGGTCAAGGTTTTGCAGCTTCTTAATTAACTGCCATGTACAAAAGCCCGAAAAAAAGAGCGAAGGCCGCGCTTCCCAAGAATGTCGGTCCACATCAGGAAAGCTCATCCTTAATTGGGGCCTCAGACAAGACTATTCCTGGAGACAGACCTTCCCTTTCCTCGGAGGGGGCACTGAGCCTGGATCCCCCGGTTTCTCTGCTCTGCGAGATAACAGATGTGTTAAATGTCCCATTCATTGCTTTAGTGAGGCTGAACCTCCCCCAAGAGAAGTGTGCAGCCTCGCCAGGCCTCCCTGATCCTATTAACCATGAACTAACTGTCACCTTCAGCTGGGTTCCTTTTTGCTTTTTAACACAAAGCTTTCTCAAAAATCTTATTAACCAGCTTTATTTCTCCGGATGGTTTTGTTCGAGGCATTTTGTTGTTGATGATCTCCATGTCGCTGCTTTAACCATTCAATAAAAGTGCATCTGCGATTTATATCACATTAAACCAGAAACGGAGCCTGCTAACATTCTCCCTTGATTCAAATTAAAAAGTTGTTGAGGGGCGGGCTCTGGAGCCGAATGAATCAGGGCTCGAAGGCGACGCGAGTATGGAGTTTTGCGCCCCTGACTGCGCTTGGACGCGTCCTGGGCGGCGGGCGGTGGAAACCCCGAGGGCAAGGAACGACTTTTAAATAAGTGATTATTTAAATACAGAAAGTACCTGACTCCAGTTCATTGGAGACCCCGGAACAGGGAGGTCTATGAAGAACTCTAACAGTTACCTTTTTTGAAGTTTTCCAATAAAGTAAGGGAGAAAAATCCAAAGCATTTGAACAACTGTGCTTTAACTTTGCCAAAAGACCAAGTTTTTCTTCACAATCACCACCATCCTCCCCAACTGCTTTCCGGAAGCCACAGGAAGGACTCTGTATTTTTGTATTCTCTCCCTCCTCCCCTCCCCCCCGCCCCCGCCCAACCCCTTCGTTTTGTCCTTCCCCTCCTTTCTTCCCTTTCCTCCCTCCCTCCAGGGAGCAGTGGGAAGGAGGCGGGCAGCAACTTACAGGTGTTGGGTTTCGCATCTAGGAAGTGCTTGCTCAACTTCGGGAGATCAGAATACAGCCTGTTTGCAGGGTTTTGTTTTGGGGAGCAGTGAGAACTCAAAGCCAGTCTAGGGCCTTCCTAGCGCCCCCTCACCCCCCTTCCCTAGGCCTCCTCTCCCGCTGGGACACTCTTCTGGAAGTAGCTATTACAGTTATTATCCTGCCCACTGACACGCTCCACCCCAAACACACACATGGCCACTATGCCTCATTATAGACTAACCGCTGCTCTCTTCTCTTCTTTGAAAAGGGGGCGCTGACATTTTTTGGAATGGGGGTCAACCCCTTACTGCGACCCACGTGGACCCCATCCCACTTCCAGCGGTCTGCAAGCATTCTTAAGGCGCCAAAGACGAACCGGGAGGGCGGGAGAGAGGGCTGGCCGCCCGTGAAAAGGCAAAATAAATCCGAAGGAAGCAAGAAATCAGACGAAAGGATCTTACTTTACGTGATCTTGAACGCGTCTTTTGAAACTCCTGGATGGCCTAGGGGCCGCGCGGCGCGACGCGGCGGCCGCGGCTAAGACCTGTGACTAATGCGGTTTGACCTGAGCCCATGGGTTTGTGTGCCCTGCCATTCATTGTAACGTCGTTATCTTCAAGTTTATGTCGGAGAAGTCACTCGCGCCCTCTCTCCCAGAGCTGGGCTGTCTGTTTCTCTTTCAAGGGAAAAGAGGTCAGGAGAGGAAAAGAGAACCGGGGGCCCTATCCGGATCCTAGCCAGTGCCGTGAGCGCGTTTGCTGGGCCCGGGAGGCCGCAGCAGAGCGGGCTGGACTCCTGGGGGGGCTCCCTGGACCCACCGGAAGGGCTCTCAGAACCGGTTCTGAGGGGTTCTTTTCCCCAGGACAGGGGAGAATAGGAGTGTCCCAAGCCATCGCAAGACCCTCTCCAGAGTGGGCCGAGCCGGGAGCGCCCCTGGTAAGCGCTGGCCCTGGAGGGAGGCGAAAGGCGCTGTGCAAAATAGAGAGCGGTTTAAGATTCCCGGTCCTCCGAAAAGATGCAGTGACTCCGTTAGGGAAGGTTTGGACCCTAAGGTCCTACTTTGCATAGCGGGCTGGAGCTTCCAACAGAGCGGATATTGCAAGTTTGGCAGGACGCGGGGCAGCGGTGTCGGGGTGGGGGGTGGAGGTGGGGGTGGGGGGAAGCACCCGCCGCCTGGCTTCTGTGGTTTTGCGGGGAAAGAGAGAGCCGACCCTCGAGGCAAAGGAGGAGGGCGGCGAGGCTTGGCTGAAAGAGCTGTCCTACCGCCCCAGTGCTCCAGGCAAGCCGCTCTATTAAGACACCGCTAAGGGCTCACCTTTAGAATAGGCCACAAGGAGCTACCGGCCGTCCAGCCCTTTCTAGCATCTCCCTCCACCCCCCATTCCTTTCATACTCACCCCCCCCCCTTTTTCCTTGAAAATCCTTCTATTGTGCCAATCAAGCAGATGGTTTGCAGGAAATATAGCTTGGCCTCGCTGACCGAAACTAATTTTAACTAGCTTTCCAAGCCTGAAACGTTTGTTTTGCTCTTACAAAATAGCCCCCAAAACAGCTGGCAAGGGTGAATTAAACCCATTAAAGACACATTTATAAGAAATTATATTCACATAGATTGCCTGAACCCCCTTGAGCTGCCTACGAGGGGAGATGAGCGCATTTAAATGAAAATGTCGCTGGCAGCTCCCCTCCTTAACGTAGCCTGAAAGTCTCAAAACATTTTACTAAATAGATTAACTTGACTATTGTCTTGCATCACATTTATCAGCTTCATTAAGTGAATAGCTGAACAAATATATTACGCATGCATGAAAAGCTCTTTTTCCAGGAGCCTCATTGTATCCTCAGCCCTGACAGGTGGTTAACTGTGTGTTGTGTTTTTTTGTGGGTTTTTTGTGTTTTCTTTTTTCTTTCTTTTTTTTTTAACCCGAAGAAAGGGGATCTCTGTAGAACAGGGTGGAGCGCAGTGCTGCCTTGGTCGTACTTTAGCTAGCTGCTTGGACCCTTCGGCCCAGGGCTTTTCACACTGAGAGTTGTTGGCAAAGGCAACCGAAACCCATTCAAAAGAATGAAAATTAAATTTTGGTGAGCCAATCCTTGAGTGCTTTCTCTCTCCATCACAACCCCCGCCCCCCCTTCCCCTTGTTTGGCAAATTTACTTCTTTTCAAATGCTGATGTTTCTCTCTCTCTCTCTCTCTCTCTCTCTCTCTCTCTCTCTCTCAATATAAATTGCCTTTGCTCTTCCTTACTTCTCTGAAAACTCAGGGTTAGATATATTTTTAACTCAAATTTGGATCCATTTCACTTTACTCTGTGTCTTTGGGAAAAGTCCTTGTCTTCTGGGCCTCAGTGTCCCTGTGTGTAAAAGGAGTGTTGTGCTAAGAGTGCTTAAAAATCTTCTAAGGTTTAAAATGTCTCATGTTTCCGGCACCCCTCAGCTAGCCCCAGCTGCTCCCAGCCTTTGGCCTGGGCTGGACCACCCGATGGACAGCATTTCTGGGAGTGAGGAGTGTGCTCTGAGTGGAGGGAAGGAGAGTGGAGTGAGCTGGAGGCTTCTGGGCAAATCCATTGGCTTAGGAAGGAAACAGCTTCTGGTCCTCCCGGCTGGAGATCCACTGGGTTTGGAGAGTAGATCCCTGAGGCCTGGTTCCTAGCTTCCTGCCCCACATGCCGCCCTGCTTAATGCCTCTCTGCTCGAGGTTCCTCTACAGTCCTGGCCCTGCCACAAGGTGTGGCCCGATGGCAGGTGTACAACACAAATGATGGTGCCCCTGGTTTGCTCCCAGAGTCCTGGCTGTCACCATGCCATTCAGCTGCTTTAATTACCAATCAGGGCCCACAATGAACCCCTTCCTCACTGCCCCACCCCCTCCTCCCCCACCAGCTTTGTTTCCCTTCCCTCACCCCAAGCTGGAACTATTGGTTATGTGTCCCAGGGTCTTGTTGGATAGAGAGGCTTGGATGAAGGTGAAGTTGGCTGATGGGTGCTGGGTGGGAAAGAGTATGGGATCTTTCTCTAGGCCTGAAACTGCTGGTTTTGTGGACAGTGAAGGAAGAAGAGAGAGAATATGAAATTTACCCTGCCTTCTTTCTGGTCCCCGAGGACTCAGGGATGGGAGCAGATGCCTCTTAGTGAGGCTGGTTTTGTGGTCAGGTGGAGGTGGCCCCTTGGGTGCAGGAAATAGCAGTCTAGTGAGCTGGGTGGTGGTCCTGCAGAAATGAATGCACCTACTCTGCACCACCACACATACACCTGGAACAATGGTGGACTTTACGAAAAATGGTCCTGTTTATGTTCAGTGGTGCTGCAAGGTTTCTACCAGTTTTTCAAGCTGTCTCCTGGCATTTGTATTAATATTAAAACTTAATCTTGTCCAACAATTAAGAGCCCACAAGGGGAAAAGATGCTTGCCTATGGACTGAGGCTTTCTTCTCTCTCTCTCTCTCCTTTAAAACAGGAAGGAAGAATACTCATTTGTAGATCTAGGATGAGTTCTTTGGAGAAGGTTGGGTGGGGGAACTTCTCTCTACAACATTCCAAATTCTTTAGCTCATTTTGTCTCTGTCATGGATGGATTACAGGTAAGGCTGCTGGTTCTTTCATTAAAGTAGTGAAAATTTGTTTTCTTCTAACAGGTAGGGAGTCTTGATTTGGTCAGAGGAGGGACCTATCAGGTAGAGGCTGTTTTGAACCATGAGCCATGCGCCGGTATTTGAAAGGGAAGTATTCTGAAGTGTGTGGGCTTCTGAGTTGCTGGAGGTTTGCTGGCCTGAGGCTGAGTTGGGCCTAGAGCAGCCGTGGGCAAACTACGGCCCGCGGGCCGGATCCGGCTGTTCTATCCGGTTCTCTTGCTGTCCCCTCCGCTCCTTAACTTTGAATTTATATTAGTTCACACAAACACTCCATCCATGCTTTTGTTCTGGCCCTCCGGTCCAGTTTAAGAACCCATTGTGGCCCTCAAGTCAAAAAGTTTGCCCACCCCTGGCCTAGAGATTATTGCAGGAAAAAGAGAAGAAAATATCCCTGGAGATTTTCACCTGCTCTGCAGTTCTGCTTAGTCAGTGTAGGGAAAGGAGATGGAGCCCTAAGAGAATGTGACATTTCTCTACCATTGGGAAGGAATGGGACAAATAGCCTTATCTTAGGGTGTTACATATACTGCACAAAGGCCTTAAGACCACTGCCAGCTCCCATCTGCAGAAGGAAAATCAAAACATTCCTTGCCTGCTCACCCTCATCCACTATTAGCCTTCCCCTCAAAGTGCAGAGAGAAGAGGTGGCCATGAGACAGAAATGCCCTCCACTTCCTTCCTGAAAACTTCATCTCCATTCTGTTCCCATCCCTATTGAGTTAAGTCCTATCCTGCCTTTTGGGGGGACAGTATTGGTTATTTATTCTGTTTGCCCTTTCATGTCTACATCCTACTCCTTCTTCCCTTGCTTTTGCCTTAAGAGGCTGGCCCCTAGGGAATGCATTGACCCCAGGATGCCTGGCTGTCTGGTTTCTTCTTCTTGGTTTCAGTCAGTGGGAGGCAGTGGCACCAACTTAAGGGCAGGAGAAGAGAAAGGTTGAGGTATTTATTCTTTCCACTCTCTTGTTGCATTTCTGTGATGAGCTGCAGCCTCAGTTCCCAAGTTCACTGGGCTCTGGCAATGTCTTGCCACCCTTCTGCCCTTTCAGGCCTAGGGAAATAAGCGGACACAATGGCCTTCCACTGTTGCTAGTGTTTGGTTGCATTGTTTATTTCCTTAACCCTGCCCACCCTTCTCTAAGTGGTGTCTCCGGTGGTCTCTTCATATTTGCTGCTGAACTCCTGATTGATACAGGGACCTTGTTTTCCATTATTCTGTCTATAGTTTTGATAGTCCTTCACCAAGGTTCTTTAAAAGTGTGCTCATTTTGCAAGGACCCTCTCTTGACTTTATGTCCATCTCTAACTACATCTTCTTACAGATTTCCTCTAACTTTCATGAGACTTGAGACAGACTATAGATGGAAGCCTGTGGCACACCCTGCTTCACTTCCCACCTTGACTCTATCATAAATGGCTATGCATCCAAGATGTGGACACCTGGTCTGCATGTTCAAGATCCGTTCACCCCCCAGTCCCCTCCAAATAGCCATGCGGGCTCCATGCCTCAGGTTAGAGATGGGCACACTAGTGACGTGGTACACCCTCAGAAAGAGAAACCTAAGAAGAGGCTTGCACAGTCTTTGGAAACATGCTTGATTCCATTTGAACAAAGAATTCCAGGGTCTTAAAGGGAGTGTATAGTCTCTAGGTGAGCCTGTCCCCTTGGGCCCTTGGACATGGGAGGAGCTAGAGAAGAGCCAGACTCTCTACAGTTCAGGGCCCAGGTTATTTCCCTATTTGTCCAGGTCTAAGCATGGTACTTCTTCCACAACCAAACTTTTTGAAAGCAATTCCTACCTTTGCTTCCTTCAATTCTCACCATGACTTTTCTAAACCTGCTGCCATAACACTCCACTGAAATGGCTTTTGACAGCATCACCGATGCTGTCCATGTTGGCATAGTCAATTAAATTTTCTTTAAAAAAAATTTTTTTTTATTGATTTCAGAGAGGAAGGGAGAAAGAGAGATAAAAACATCAATGATGAGAGAGAATCATTGATTGGCTGCCTCCTGCATGCCCCGCCCCCCCTCACTGGGCATTGAGCCTGCAACCCAGGTATGTGCCCTGACCAGGTGTTGAACTGTGACCTCCTGATTAATAGGTTGACACTCAATCACTGAGCCACACCAGTCAGAAGTCAATAAATTTATCTTATCTTACTTGGCCTGCCGGCAACATTTGTTACTGTGGACTTCTCCCTCCTTCCTGGCTTCATGGTTTTCTTTTTCCTTCTCAGACTGCTCTTTCTTGTTCTCTTCATGAACTCTTTTATCTCTTTATCCCTTAGACAATAATTATTCTGGGTTCTGACTTTGGCTCTTCTCCCAGACAGTTATCAAAATTCTACCTATTACTTATTCTATCCCCGTTGAGCTACTTGCATGTCCCCAAGTATTCACTCCCAAATCCCAGTGTCTTTGTGCATGCCAATCCTTAAGTACTCTCTTTACCTGGTTAACATCCATTAGTTGGAAAAGATTTGGCTTCAGCCTCACCTCCTCTGACATGTGCTCTGAGGTCTGTCTCTTTGGATATTTTCTTGTAGCACTTAACACTCACCTTTATCATTACATCTATTACCCTCTATTTAGAGTTACCAGACAAAATACTGGATGCACAGTTACATTTGAATTTTAAACCAACAAATATTGTTCAGAGTATAACTGTGTCCCAACTATTGCATGGGATATACTTACACTAAAAAATTATTCATTGCTTATTGAAAATTTAAATTTAACTGGATACTCTGTATTTTTATTTGCTAACTCTGGCAACTGTACCTATTGAAATAGTTGACATGTTTGTTTCCTGTAGACCATGAACTCCTTGAGGGGAACCACCGTATCCTTGGACTCTGTGTCCTGATGCCTGGCACAAGGCCTGCATTCTGGGAATGTGTGGAGTATAAACCCTTCAGGTTCTGGGAGCACTCTCCTGCCTCATCGAAAAGGACCCTTCGTGCTCTAAAATTCAGGGTATTTACTCCTGGGTCTCCCTTCTAATCTCTTCTTAAAGTTTTATGATTATTAGCTCTTCGTTCTATGCTGTTTGATTCTCTAGAATGTAATCAGATGGGAAAGCTCCCAGATTTTGTCAGAAGACTGTCTAATCGTCATTTGTATTCCCTGGGCCAGTCCTCTTTGCTGATTTGAATGATTAGGTGGTGATTTGTGTTGTTATTGTTGGCCATTAGTGGATATTACTAGTGAATATGCTAGTAGATTAAATATGTTTAACAGAGAGTCAAATTCCATGCTTTGGGAACCAAGCTCAGCTTACCATGTATGTATTAACAACTGGCCTCACAGCATTAAATAAAGTGAACGTTTAGTTTTTACAGTGTAATTGATTAATGCACTGGCATATCCCTACCCAACACTCACTTAGGTTCCTAGACAGGGACTAAGTGTATAAATGTATATATGTGGGACTATATTGTCTGGCAAGTTCAAATTTGTTAGAAAATTTAAATTAAAATCTACACTAATAAAAGAGTAAGATGCAAATTGACCATACCTTCATGATGCCCACCAGCCAATCAGGAGTGAGTATGCAAATTAACCCAACAAAGATGGATTAATTTGCATATGTAGGCGCCTAGTGGCCGGGGGTGGGGCGGAACGCTTGTGTCGCCATGATGACAATGCAGGCGTTCTGCACTGCCCCAGCCGCGCAGAGCCTCTGGGCAGTGTGGGAAGGCAGAAAGGTGGCTCAGGTCGGAGCAAAGGCGGTGCCAGCAGCCAGGGGAAGGAAGGCCCGTTCTTGCACAAATCTCTGTGCATCAGGCCTCTAGCTTAAAAATAAAATTTAAAATCTATTTTCTTAGTCACATTAGCCATATTCAAGTGCTCAAAAGCCACGTGAAACTACTATATTGGACAGCACAGACATAGAACACTTCTATCATCCCAGAAGTTCTTTTGCCGAAAAGCTGAGGCTTTTGGCCTGGGGAAATGGAAACCTAGAGGGATGTGATGTGACTTCCATATTCAAATATTGGAAGGGCTGCCAAAAGAAAGAAAATAAATAGCAAGTTTCATGTTACTAAAAGAATCAAAGAGAGTCTAGGTCTATACAGCAGCTAGAGAGATTTAAAAATATAAATCAGATCTTATCACCCCACCCTCTCCTTCAATCAACAAATACTTATTGAGGTTCTGCCATGTGCTAGCAGGCAATGTTCCAGGTCTGGGAATGCTTGGAATTAACAAGATTGACAGTTTGTGCCATCCTGAATCTTCCCATTGCATTTAAGATATAGAAGGAACAGGCCCCTGACAGCCTCCCACCTCTCTACAATGTTACTGTCTCCCTGATCGCTTCTCTCCTCCTCTAAGATGCAAGGCTCTTTCTTACCTCTGCATATACTTTTCTCTCTGCTTGCTTTATATATATATATATATATATATATATATATATATATATATAATGAAACTTGCTATTTATATATATATCATGGTTGCTTACTAGCTGTGTGACCTTGGGACAAATTACTTAATCTTTCTGTTGCTTAGTTTTTCCAACTGCCTAATCTAAAATAGTTATAATACTAAAAAAAAATGTGAAAATGTGTATTGCCTAGAACAGTGACTGGATTTATTTGCTTGTTTGTTATTGATTTTTAGAGAGAGGGGAAGGGAGAAGAGAGAAACATCAATGTGAGCAAAACTGATCAGCTGCCTCCTGTATTCCTCCTACTGGGGATTGAACCTGCCACATGGGCATGTGCCCTGACTGGGAATTCAACCAACAACCTTTCAGTGCACAGAACAATGCCCAACTAACTGAGCCATATCGCCCAGGGCCAATGACTAAATGTATTTAGATGCAGAGGAAATATAGTGCCCTTTCCCTTCAAGAAGCTAAAATATTAATCCTAAACAGGCACACCTCACTTTATTGCTCTTTGCTTTATTGTGCTCCATAGGTGTTGCATTTTTTTACAAATCGAATGCAAAACCCTCCACAGGCAAAAAGATTACCACTTGCTTTATTGTGATACTCGCTTTATTGTGGTGGTGTGGAACCAAACCCACAATATCTCTGAGGTAAGCCTGTACCTGATTTCCTCTTAGATGTCAGCATGTAAACCAGTAACAGCAATGATAATGATAGCTTTACGGAGAACTTACTGTATGCCTGGTACTGAGTTAAATATTTTCCGTGCATTATTTAAAATAATCCTCAAAACAGCCCCATTGGGTAGATACTATCACTATTTCCACTTATCTACAAAAGACAGAGAAACTTAGAGAAATTTATTAATGTAACTACGTTGGCTTTGCATTGTGTCAGCCTGCCTACGCTGAAGCCCATTTTTCAGAATTTTCTTCCCAACATGATTCCAGGTAAGGTGGGTACTAAATAGACTTGAGGGCTTTGGCGGGTGGGAGGAAAGCAGTGGTCACTTTGTGGCTGATGAGCGGGCTCACCTCACTGGTGTGAGGCAGCCGCTGGGCAGCAGGTGTCCACCGTCCCAGCTCCTCTGGCTCCTGGGCCAGGTTTGTGTGCTCACCTCCCTGAAGCAGAAGGACATCTACAATGACAGGTAAGAGGGGCTATGGGGACTGTCACAGATTTCAGTCTGTTCTTGTGGGCTTCCAGACTGTGTTTGTGGGTTCCAGCCTGCTCTTCATACAAACAGCAGGTTATCGAAAAATAACATTTCATTATAGCATTGATGAGATGCCCTAGGAATTTCACTCTTGTTTATATCAATTAGCCTATGGTTAAATAGGTTTCATTATATGTCATTTTTCTTAAAGTCGCAGAACTTACCAATGATGTTAAGTGAGGACTTACTGTGTAGGGTATGCATGTAGTGTATACATATGACATATGTATACACATATATAATGTCACCTATCTCTTCTGCTGATTGAATCCTGACACAGATAAATGCCAGAGCTGAGGCCTGGAACTTAGTCTGACCCTAGAACCTATGGCCGGCCATAACTACTATTCTGTACTGACTCAGAACCATCCTCTGAAGAAAGTTGGAATTTTGAAGGTTGACAAGACTAGTCTGTGTTTTAAATTCCAGGTCTGGAGCCCCTTCTGCCATGAAGCACAGCAGGGATCAAGAGATCATTCTACACGAAGGTCAAACTGACACCCAGAGGGCATTTAGTAACTGATAAAGTTTTCCTTAGTTTATAAAAATCAAATAGTCTACTTCCACCCTACAGATAATGCCAAATGTCCCCATGGGCGCCCAAATTGCCCCTGGTTGAGAACCACTGGGTTAGAGCAGCAATTTTCAACCAGTGTGCTGCAAGAATTTTTAAAGCATGCAATACCTGACTATTTAGTCAGGGGCACTGACCTCTTTTCCCTTAGATTGTCAAATGAAAAAAATGACAACAGTCAACACAACAATAGCCATCCAGTGTGAATGAATCAAAATTATACCTATTTTTGTGTGTGTGCACAGAATTTTAGTAATTAGTTTATGTGCACCATGAGGTGAAAAAGGTTGAAAATCGCTGGGTTAGAGTAAAGAAGGCCCCATGTTTGGAGTAATTCTGGTTCTGGGCAGGCAGGTGATCTGTGAAGGGACTAAAGGACAAGGAGACAAAGGGTAACAATGCGAACTTAGGGGGCAAAGGTCAATTGGGGTAGCCTGGGAACCTTTGTCACCCGGAAAAAGGCAGCAACAATGAGAGTGACTAGAGGCTGCGTCCCCTAGGCTCATGAATTTAGTTTTCCTAGATGTTCCCTGTTGAGGGGCAGCACTGAGTAGAGCTGAGCTTGCAGAAGATTCCTGCAGGTAAAGGAAGGGCGTGGAGTGAGGATTTTAACCACACTGCTCATCCCGAATGCCACTGAGAGCTGCCACTGCAGACACGTAGCAATCCATGGATACTGAATTCATGTTTGTTGAATGAACAGTGAACAACCAGGCCAAGGGGAAGGAATAAAGCAGTTGCACTTATTTTTGAGTGAAAATAAGGTATGAACACATTCCTGAAGCCCTGGCGGGTAGCTCAGTAGGTTAGAGAGTCGTCCCAATATGCCAAGGTTGCGGGTTCAAGCTCTGGTCATGGCCAGTGAATGCATAAACAAATCGATGTTTCTCTCTCTCTCAAAATCAATCAATATTTTTTTTAAAAAAATATTCCTGAATAGCCAGTAAACCTGCACTTGGCAGGCATTAAGCAGCCGATTTGATTTGATTTTAATTTTTTGTATGTATTTTTATTGATTTCAGAGAGGAAGAGAGAGATAGAAACATCAATGATGAGAGAGTATCATTGATTGGCTGCCTCTTGTATGCCCCGTACTGGGGACTGAGCCCACAACCCAGGAATGTGCCCTTAACTGGAATCGAACCCGGGACCCATCAGTCCACAGGCCGGCGCTCTATCCACTGAACCAAACCAGCTAGGCTAAGCAGCCAATTTTAGACATTTGGGCAAAGGCACCAAAGTTAGGGTGAAAGGAAGAGATTGTCACTTTTAGTGAAAATTAATCCACAAATTCTAACATGTTCTCTCAATGCCTCTTCTACTTTTAAATGGAAGTTTACTTTATATCAAAACAGAGATGGTCTGCTCTGGCATGACAGAAAGCAAGCAAATTGCCTCACAAAAAATATGAATGGTATTTGGTAAAACCATAACTTTCCTCATAGGTAGCTGAGTGTGTGTTTCAGTTCTTACTACTTATTTGCTTTCTCTTATTTCTCAAGCGTGAATAGTTTCCTAGTATGCATAGGTAGAATATGTTTCAAAGGGCTTCTCAAATTCAGAGGGACAGTGGTTACAGAAAGACATGCATTGCCTATAAGGTCACTGTCCTCTATTGTACATAGTGCTCAAAGGAGGCACAGAAATATTTAAACTAATTAACTGCAAGGCGAAC
Organism: Plecotus auritus; assembly: GCF_963455305.1. Classification (NCBI taxonomy): domain Eukaryota; kingdom Metazoa; phylum Chordata; class Mammalia; order Chiroptera; family Vespertilionidae; genus Plecotus; species Plecotus auritus. The sequence continues at coordinate 126,103,256 of NC_137783.1, forward strand.
AAACACACCAACAGCCCCAGTTTATGATCACATGTAACTTCTGCCCCTCTCTCAAAAAACCAAGTACTACAATGCTTTGAGGTTGCTTTGGACAAATAAAGCCTGCTTTGTTTTCTTTCTCCCTCATTTCCATTTTCAACAGTGAGTTGCTCACAAATCCATAGTTTTTTCTGCCATCATTCAAGATATTTTGCTATCAATTATGTGCAATAAATGGCATAAAGCATGAAGGGAGTGAGGTCTGTTGTGGTCCCTGCTATTCACATATTGCCTGTTAATCTAATTACCAAGGTAGGGCCTCCAGAAACCGAGCTGCCCACATAGAAAAGCCTTCCCCCCACCTGGCGGATTGTTTAGCCAAGCTTTATAAATGGGCAGAGTTGGGGGGGGGGGGTAGAGATGGGGGAGAAATAAACTTTTTTTTTTAAGTTTCTATGCAGAGCAACGGAAAGAATTTAGTGGTTGTCAACATGAGTTTAGTACAAAGGTAAGGTTTAAAATGTAGGTTCATTTAGACTGAGCCTCAGGTCACGCAAGCCCAGGGAACCTGTGCTGCTATTTGTTTTGTGTGTGTTTTAAAAAGAGCTCATGAGCTGTAAGGGAGGGAGCCCCGCGGAGGCGATGGGGGAGCGTCCCTAGGGGATGATGTCTTTAAAGGGTGGATACTTCAGGGGTGTTATTTCCAGGGGTTCTTAGTGACTGACTGTGTGAAAGGGCAGCTTTGAATGAACAGCCGCAGCCAGGCCTGATTTTGAACTGTGTTTCAGTCCTTGATTCCTACAAACAGAATAAAATACCTTGTCGAATAGGGCCCATTGAGCGAGGATGATGGGTTAAGAGTGGGGGTACGAGGTGGCAGCGTGGGTGCTTGTTTATCGAGGAGGAGTTGTCTGTTGTCCCTGGAGCCGGTGAAAGGAAAGACGCCAGAATCTGATGGCTGGGGTAGCATTGATGTGAGGTAACGGGGTAATCGGATTGAAAGGGAGCCATAGTATTTATGTCAGTTCACATTTCGTCAAAGGAATAATATGAGGTGCTACCTAGCTGAGGCTTTGGCCTGGGGGTTTAGTCAGCAAGCATCCAGGCCTCGTTGGGTTCCGTATAAATTAATTCTCACAGGAGCATTGCCTGATTAATCTATTTGCATAATAGTAGAAAAACTGCAGAGTGGTTGCTTTTTTTTTTTTTTTTTTTTTTATTCTTCTGTAGGGATTTGGACAAGAAAAGATTTAAATTCATTTGAAAGAAAAGTGTGTGAGAAGTCAGAGCAGCAAAAGCCCCCTCGGGGACTCCCAGAGCTGCTTTCTGGAGTGAGAAGGGTTGGAGTTGAGCTAAGGCCCGTTTAACTCTTCCCAGGAAAGACCACCTTCTTCGGAGGCCCTTTCCTGGTGTTTGCTTTCGGGAGCTTAGCTCTCGGCCCAGATGGCTGTAGCGGGTTCAGAGGAGGCACAGGCAGTCTGCCTCAAGGGAAATCACCCCCTCGGTTCAGGTTCTGGTCAAAGGACATCATAGTTTCAGAAAATAGATAGGCTCAGTTCTGATTTACTCGGGTTCACTGGTGTTTCTGAAAAGAATTTCAGGTCTATTTGCTGTTCCATAGAGAAACAAAGTAATTTGGTTTATAAACGTCATGCCGTCCGTGACCTATTTTGACTCAGAGTACTTATTTATTTAAAAAGCACCTGCCGAGCACAGTTCAGTATGTGATGGTGGGCGTGCCAATGAGGGTTATTTTAAGAAAGCACATGATAAAAACAGTAATAGGATGGAAGAAAGGGGCTTAGGGCTCATGAGTTTCAGATATTCAATCTCAAAGCTATTTTTCCTACAGAAATTTCACTAAGAGCAAGGAAATTTTAAATATTTCGGTAAATACTACTTAGCAATCCAGCTTTGATTATATCCAACTTTTGATGAAGAATAAAGCACTTTCTTTTCATAGTTCCAGAGACACTGTTTTCAGTACTTCTTACTTATTCTTATCACTTTTATTCCCTCGTCATCCATTGTTGAGATAAATAAAGCACCATTCAAATGAAGCTACCATGTTGGCTCAAAATGCTTCTATTTCTACAAGTTACAGATGGGGATATGTTAAAAACAATAGCAAAACAAAGCCTATTTTCTAATTTATTACATGGTTAATTCCAAATGTTATCATGAAAACATCCTGCTATAAAAGAAATGCCTGTGGAAGGTGCTCTACAAATGTTATGTTCACTTTCCCTTCAGTTGAAAATGACCAAGATGACAATTAGAAAATGGCTTGTTCTTTAGGACTATCAGGGAACAAGAGCCAAATACAGCAGAAAGGGAAAGGGCTATTCTATGCAATTCAGCTGCATTGGGGGTTCCACCCAGCCTAGGACCCCCTTTCTTTGGTGTTTGTATTCTCCCATTTCCTATTAACAAGGGTGAGCCTCCAATAGCTTTGTGGTTTTTTTTTTAATATTTTATTTTTGTAGAGCAATTGTAGGCTCAGAACAAAATTAACAGGAAGATACAGAGATTTCCCTGCTTCCACCACATGCATAACCTCCCCCATCATCATAATGGTACTTTTTTAAAAAAATGAAGGATGAACCTATATTGACCCATCATGATCATCCAAAGCCCATAGTTTATCTTAGGGTTCATTCTTGGTGTTGCACATTCTATGTGATTGGACAAATGTATAATGACATATATTCATCATTGTAATATCATACAGAGTATTTTCACTGCCCTAAAATCTATGTTCTGCCTATCACCTCACCATGAGTATTCTGAGGAATGGGGAGTCCTGGCTTGATGGCACAGTTTTCCATTTTCAGGGAAACATTATCAAGTCTTCGAGTTTCTCTTTGCGACTGCCTTCTTGTTTCCAGCCTACTCACATCTCAGTGGCTATTTTTATGGTTTCTGGGTTAAGAATCATTTCACCAAGCTTTATCCCAGATGAAAAATTTGTAGTGTGATTATAATACTTATGAGAGAATGGAAATGCCAGGTGTAGCTCATCAATAATAGTTCAGATGAAAACAGCTCTTGTTGCTAGAGTGGCTGAATTACTATGAAAGTGAACCATTTGCTAAAATGGATCAAGAAAGTGGGTGTCCTTCCTTTTTAACTCTGTAATGCTTTCCTGTGCTTTGGTGAGCAAGTCTTGTCATTTGAGTTTTTAAAAATTATTATTATTATGAATAAACATGTGGGAAGAGATTTATGTAGAGGATCATGTTTTAATCTTTCTATTACTTGACACCACAATGAAACAGACCTGAAAATTGTGAATGATAGTGTGAATCGGGATACTTTTTACCTAATGCCCACCTGCAAAAAAAAATAAAATAAAATAAATAAAATAAAATAAAAATTCCTCTAGTGTCTGGGGACCCAGTAATGTGTCTTTCACTAAAAAGAAAGAGAAAAAAAATTGTACTTCCAAGATACCAGTAGCCTAAACAGCTGCCAGCAGAGAACCCACACTGTTTTCTTTCAAAAGCCTACACAGAACTTTTTTGGAAACAGTTCTAGCCTCTGGCTAGCAAGCCAGCCAGAAGGCTTCTGGGAAGCGTGCTCTGTAACAAACAGTTTTCTATCTGTAAACATTCTTTTCTGACTGTACTTCTCAGCACTGAGATTTTCTCTCCTTGGAGTCCTGCCATCCTACCCTCCTCTCTTTGGTCCCTTTACAAAAACAACAAATATTGTCCTTGTACAGGGTGCATAATGGAGCTGATTACTTTTGGTGCAATTAATTTTTAACAAATTAGACAGGAACTAATTGGGTAGAATTTTCCCCATTTCACAGAAGGGAAAATTCAGACTTTGAAAAGGCCCAGCTTTCTCATTCCACACACTGAAGTGCCATCCAGATTCCAGAGAGCCTCCTTGTTCTTAACTCAGTGCCTGGGCACCTGCCTTTTTGGGGTCTGATTTGAAGGAGTTTGCAGTATTCACTGTCAGACTGGCAATAATTTGCTAAGTAACAGCACTTATTCAGCACCTGCTGATGCTCCATGCTTTGATACTATACAGAGACTAATCATAGAAGGAGAAGACAGAGCCCTTCAAGAGCCTGTCACTAGAGTAGGGAGGCATGTGGCTTACTCTAACCTATATTATGATCAGTTGGAAATGGTAGGAAGGTATCCCTCTGACTATACAATCCAAGTTCTCCCAGAGCTCCTTACACTATCCTCATTTTTTGGATTGTTTTTCTTTTTGCTGTTCTGATTGTGTGTTTTCTGATTCCTTATATTCCAAATTGCTGATTTGATTCTCTGCTTAATCTACTCTACTGTTGATTTCCTGTAATTTATTCTTCATTTCTGTGAGTGTATCCTTCATTCCTGACTGTTGTTTTCTTTATGGTTTCATGTCCTTTTCTATGCTGTTGAAGTCCTCACTAAGTTCCTTGAGCATCCTTATAACCATTGTTTTGAACTCTGTATCTGATAGTTTCCTTGCCTCCATTTCATTTAGTTCTTTTTCTGGAGATATTTTCTGTTCTTTCATTTGGGAGCATATTTCTTTGTCTCCTCATTTTGGCTGCTTCCCTGTATTTGCTTTTTATGTATTAGATAGAGTTGCTATGCCTCCCAGATTTGGTAGAGTGATCTTATGTAGTAGGTGTTCTGTAGAGTCCAGTGGTTCAGCCTTCCCAGTCACCTGAGCTGGGTGCTCCAGGTACTTCCCCTATGTGGGCAAGGTACACTGTCCTGTTGTAGTTGAGCCTTGATTGCTATTGGCACATAACTGGGAGGGATTCACCCCCAGGCCAACTGATTTTGAGGACAGACTGAGACTATCTAGGAGGAGCTGCTATGCAGGGACTGCCCCTACTAAGCAGGACTTGCTTCAGTGGGGCTTTGTCCACCCCTCGAGCTCGAGTGTGTCGCTTGGGGAGGTGGTTGAATTGTAATCTGCTGTGGTTTGAAGCTGTCTACTGGGTGCACTGGCTCTGGGGCCTCCCAGGAGGTGCAGGCTAAGGTCAGCCACCATCTGTGCCCTTCTATGGGCCACCCACCATGAGCTACAGAACAACCTGAAGATGGCTGCTACTTGTGCTGGGCTTGGAGGTGCCTGGGAGAAGCCACACTATGAACCAAAGCTGCTGTTGCTAGACCAGGTCTTGGGCCACTTAGCAAGAGGTATGGGGTATGCAGAGGCCAGATGCTGCTTGTTTGGAAGATTTTAAGACAGTCTAAAGCATGAGCCAAGAAAGTTCTTTGTATAGAAAAGCCACTGGAAACAGCTTGGGAGGGCCTGTAAGTTGAGTGGGGTGGGGTCTCAGAGAATCACCAGGTCTGGGCGAACAGTGTTAGCCAGGTTGATGGAGACTCAGATATGGTGCCTTCTGGCTTGTAGGGCAAGTGCTCATCAAAGGAACAATGGCTTCTTGTAGCACTTCTGCGTGGGAGAAAGTTGCCCCTCTAGCCCTCATTTTGAATCCAGACAATTCAGTTCCTCCCCATATATCTATGCTGCAGAATGCTGGAACTCAGAGAGAGTAAGTCCAAGTAAGTCCATATGCAGTCCCTTTAAGGCGAACTGCCTGGAACTCCATCAGCCCTCTGTTTCACTCAGCCACAGTCCAGCAGGTTTTTATAGCCAGATGTTATGGGTATTTCTCTTCCCAGCATTGGAACCCTGGGCTGGGGGTTCTGGTGTGGGGGTAGGACCCCTTTCTCCTCAGGGAGGACTTCTGCTTCCAAGATAGCCCTCCTGATTTTTTATTTTATTTTTGCCCTCCTTTATAAATAAAATAAAATAATGCAGAGGAGGTACTCAAAAGAGATTGTTGAATGATTTTTAACTGCCTGACTATTTTGTGTCTACACCCCTCCTACATGTCTCAAAGTGACTTCTTCTTTATTTCCTTAAGTATAGGACTTCGTTCAGCTAGATTTCAGGTATTTGAATGATACCTGTGTTACTTAGTTGTAATTTTAATGTTATCATGGGAAGTTCCAAGTGCTGTGTTTACCTACCCCGCCATCTTGACCAGAACTCCATTTATTCCCACTTTTGAGATGAGGGAACTGAAGCTCACAAGGATTAAATGACTTCCCCCAAGGTAAAGCCCAAGTATCTGGATTTCTAGAATTTGTCTTCAAAGTTCCCCCAAAGTCCTAACTCTCCTTACATGGGCCTCAGAAATAGGGGGGTGATACAGACCCTCTGAGAAATCACACCTCCTGTTTAAATTGGACTTGGGAGGCTTGGAGCTCCCTTCTCTTAGAGCTTGGGATCCTTCAGATATTTAAGTGTCCTGGTCACACACTCCAAAGACAGAAAGGAGAAAATTGGAGCAGATTATAGCATTAGATAGCACTTAATTTCTTTAAGGTATTAACCACCCCTTGTGTCATAAAGTCCTACACGGAGACTTGGCAGATGATATTTACACACACGCACCAGAGAGAAGGAGGTAGGTTCAGAGAGATAAAGAAACCATGTGGGAGTGGATACATGTCTTTTGACCCCAGACATGGTAGAATTTTTCAAAAGGGTTATCCTCCACCCCCCTCACCATACATAAACTTGATTCACTACTTATCACAAGGAACTAAGTGGAAAATAAACTCCACAGTGGCATCGTCTTTGATTACCCCTGACTAGACAAAGAATATCACTATCATTGAGCACAGCACATGCTACATAGTAAATGCTTAATTGGGACACGCATATTTCAAAGGCCCCTTGTGTTAAAATCTGAACTCTTCTTCATTGGGCATGCACATAGCTCTTTGTGATTTGGTCCTCTCTCTGCTCATCGACGTCTTCTGCCACATGCTCCTTGGACATGATATAGTCCAGCAACAATATGAGAGCTATCACCTACCCCTCTGACCTTCTTGTCACCTGGGATGTCTCCTCTCTGCTAGTATGCCTGACAAACTTCCTTCCCTTCAAATCTCAAGAAATGTCTTCTCTGAGCAGCCTTCCCTGACTCTTCCAAGCCAAGTCACAGAGTCAAATTTTGCACTGAAGCAGTCTTATTTTCCATTCTAATTGGATGCATTAAAATCAAAGGTAGAGACCTCTTCCCTCAATATTTTCATTTCCCAATCCTAGATACTGTGCCTAATGCAGAGGAGGCACTCAAAAGAGATTGTTGAATGAACCAATGATCTCATTTAATCCTTGAAACCATTCCGTAAAGTGGGTACCTTTGTAATCCCATTGTACTAGTATATCTGGTGAAACTGAGTTCAGAAAGGTTAAGGGACTTAGGTTACCATGGCTAAGCAGTGGAGCCAGGTATCAAATCCAGAAATGTCCACTGTCAAAGCCCTTGTTCTTTTTGCCTTGCCACAGTTATATGGCTGCCTCCCCATTCAGTGATGGTTGGATTACAGCTGGGGAAGCAACAAGAAAATTCCCTGTATACGAAGCACCCCAGAGCTTTGTACACTGCTTTCAGGAAGTCCCCCATCTGCTCTGTGAGTCAGCAGAGTTCGGAATGCACCTTTTAAATTAGCTGGTGTGATTAAGGAGTCAAGGTCCTTTGTCTCTCATGTGATTTTTTTTTTAATGAGATATTTTCCCGATCATATAGCCTAGTATTTACAGGCCCTAAACTCTCTAGAATAGTTTTAGGATTTTGGCTGCACCTGTTTCTCATCAAGGTTTTTATGTCTCCCCTCTGAGATTAACCTGTGTTTGAAGTTTTGATTCATTACATTCTGCGTTGATGGGGGATTCTGAAGTCTCTGCTTCTTTGAATCAAGCCCAACTGGGTCTGTTCCCTCTATGGTTGCAGAGGAAATGATCTTCTGCCACGTAGCTATAGAAAGTCAAGCGGCAGAAGTAAATTAACCTACCATTTCCACAAAGGGATATGCTGAGAATTGCCAACAATATTTATGTGGGCATTGTGCTCCCAGATACACTTGGATGGCAGTGAATTGTCAGTTACTATGACAAAATGACTGAAGAAATCAATCTGCCAAGTATGAATAGCTCTCAATGGGCCTCAAGGTTCTCAGGTTAAGGGACCCGCAAAGCTGACAGAGGTGGGGTCTCCTATCGATATGACCTCCTTTGGAGAGCATGTAAATGAGCTGAGATGTAGGCAAAGAGGTCTGTTCCCCCTGCATACTCCCACCTCCTTAGGAAGGGCATTTTCCAATATTCACATGGAAATAAAAGACCATTTTAGAAGGCCTGGAAGTCCAGCCATGTTAATGAAATTCAAATCAGGTCTTTTCTTCAGAAGTTTGAAGGCCTCTCTAAATTCAATACCTGCCCAATTCCAGAGAGGAGGAATGAATTTCACCTTTCTATAGGACCGTTTCCTCCTTGTTTGTCCCTTTCCCAGTCATTCATACTGGATTGCACAAAAAGTAATACACTGTGGAGATATATATATATATATATATATATATATATATATATATACTCCCAAAGTGATTTTTCAGACTTCTCTCCTTTGGATTCTAGGCCATCCCTGGGGTCCTTTCCATTTCAGCAATTTGATTTTATAATAAAAGCTTTTTATGAGTGAGTGCTGGAAAAGTTCCCATTCTAATGAAAAGAAAAATAAAGCCATTTATTCAGAACATCCACGTGATTTGTAAAGACCTGAATTCTGGAGCAAAATTTGAGAGAAACACGATGTTGAAAGCCATAGGCTGTTTAATTTCATTTCTGTTGATGTTGACTTGTGCTGTGATTTTAGAATAACTCCTGGAAATTATATAGATATAGATATAGATATAGATATAGATATAGATATAGATATAGATATAGACATAGATATATAGGTATATGCCATAAAATCAAGTTAAGGTGAAATTTTATATTCTTTACTGTAAAGGTGAAGGATCATTACAGTTATATGTTCAGAAAGAAAAAGGAGTTTATTTCTCTTACAAAAAAATCTAAAATATCAGACTTGCTTCTATTTCTTATCAGTTTCCTTCGTGAGCTCTTTGAATCGTGTCTCAGATGTTTAAAATACACTGAGAGAAAATGTTAAAATAAGATGAAGGTTTTATTTCAATGTATACATGCTAATGTGAAAACTAGAAGGAGCACTACAGGAGGAGTGGAAAGCCCAGTTGAGTACTTGGGATAACCACATAGGACTGAGGAATCTGGGTTGAACCCTAGTTCTATCACTGTTAAATGGGGATACTTACAACTATGTCATAGCTAAAGACACTGAAAACTCAAGTGCCAACTTGGTCATCTTTGTAGTTGTTAAAAGATATTAACACTCCTATGGAAAGTTACTATGGAAGACAAAAGAAAAAACTCTAAAGGACTGCAAACAGTGTATAATTTAGTATGGAATATTATGTTAGGACTTTAGAATCAGGAGACTTGAGTTAGGGTGAAAGGAATCAGGAAAGGTGTAATGAAAGATGCATAATTTGACCTGGACTTTGAAAAACAAGGTCCAAATATAGTTTTACACAACCATTTAATATTGTTAATATGTAAAGAACTCTTTAAAATCAACCAGTCAAGCATATCAATAGCAAAAAAACAACAACAAAGGACATAAAAGATAATTCATAAAAGATAAAAATATCAAGAGACATGTCAAAATATTCAACCTAATAATGAAGGAACGTCAAATAATAAGATTCTTTCCCATTCCATTCATTGGTAGAAAAAATTTTTTAATATTATTACCCAGAAGTAAAAAGATTGTTTTTGCATCTTATACATGGTGGGTAAATGAAAACAACCATTTTGGAAACAAAATGGCAGTATGTGTCAAGAACCTGAAAGTGTTGTTTAATCTTGATAAAATCATCAGAAATATCCACAGAGATTTTTTTAAAGAACTTACAGTAGCAAAAATAGAATTACTAGATGCCTAACAACAGGGAATTGGTTTAATAAATTATGATATGTAATACTAAGAAGAATGTTTTCAAAGACTTTATAATGGCATGGAAATGTACTTGTCATAATAATAGTGATTTAAAAACCAGATTGAAAATTATATTAAGATAATAATTCTATTTAAAATGTTCCTATACATGTATATTATATAGTAGATATAAATTTATATTACAAAAATAGTGACTGTCTCTGGGTGATGGGACTACTAGTATGGATTATTTTATTTTGTATTTTCTATTTTTTTTTATATTTTCTATATGAACAATGAATGTTATTTTTTGGTATTGTAATTTTCCACCTGTTCTTAATCTAACAGAGAAGTATGGATGTTATTGTTTTGTTTTGTAGGAAGTCAATCCCATTTTCTTGGATCCATCTTTGTTGCTCTCTTCCCACTGGTAATTTATTCTTGCTCCTCTAGAATCTTGCCCAAATACCATATTTTCGATTGAGTTAGGAGATACACAACCTCTTGTCAGATCATCTTCATGCAATATTCTCTCCTCCTTTTGGCCAGATCACCTATTTTGCAAGATGACAGCAGAAGTAGTTAAGAATGGTGCTTAATTAAGCGCATGAACTCCAGTCTAATTGCCTGGTTCTGTAATAACTTAACTAAGGCACTTAACCTGTACTAAATATATTTTGGAGTAGTTTAAAGTAAAAGATGCTTAATGAAAATGTATTAACTTGTTGAACTGAATGATGCAAGAACAGATAATAGGAAAAGACAGAGGCCTTAACACCTACTTCCATATATATCTATATCCTATATAATAAAAGCCCAACAACTGAATGGCAGAACAACCAGAACAACCGGTCAACCAGTCGCTATGATGCGTACTGACCACCAGGATGCAGACATTAAACGCAGGAGCTGCCCCCTGGTGGTCAGTGCGCTCCCACAGTGGGAGTGCCGCTCAGCTGACCGGGATGATCGGCACTGCCACAGCAGGCTGATCCCCGCAGAACAGGGACCCCCCCCCCATCCCCTCAGTGCACGAATCCTGTGCACCAGGCATCTAGTAGATATATAAAACTTTCTATGAACACTTAAAACATGCCTTCCTACTCTTGAGTAGAGAGGCAGCATGATATTTTGGAAACAATGGGCTTGAATCAGAATGTCAGCCCCACCAAGCAGTTGCTGTCTCCTTGAAAGAAACTTCAACTTTCCAAACTCTCTTACTCATCTGTAAAAATGGGTATCAGAGAAAGTTCGTGTGATGCTTACCTGTATAATAGCACTGTTCAATAAATATTTCCCTACACTGCTACCCCCAAACCCTCATTTCTCCCTTCCCATGACAAATGAAGTGTATCTTTCCAAGCATTTTATTTCAAAAATTAAGGACACTCTACAATGGCCCTTCATTGTAGCCCCTGAAGTATCTTCTATGGGGCCCGGTTCATCCCAATGTAATGACAGACTCCCTTCTAATCAGCAGTTAGAGCGAAGACTGCTATGTACAAACAGCTCACTTCTATGCATTCATCTACAAATCTCTTTTTTGGCTGTTGCACCTCTATATCTCTCTCTGGCTCTCCATTTGAACTTAATCTGCAGAATCAGCTACTATTAGACATTAAGCTTTCTTATCCATGAGAATGTCTTTTTCTCTTAGTTCTGGGAAAACTAAGCACATTTATACTTTTTAGGGATGTAATTATTTGATTAAGTGGTTGCAACTTTACCCTAAATGTGGTCATATTTAGGTTATTTTTTTCTTTCTGGTGTCTTCCTTAAAAAATAATAAAACTTAATAAGCCCTCTTTCATTGAACTTGACATAGATGATTATGGATGGCTTCAGAAGTAAATCCCAATGCCCTGTGAGACAAATGATTTTGAGCCCACCCTGTGTGACCTATAATGTTTATAGTTAAGAATATGAGAGATCTGGTTTGGGAAGTATTTATAAGGAAGTCAGATCATTGCAGCGAAAGAAACGTGAGAAAGAAATCAATGGCATGGAATCTTAAAAGTCTGCCAAGCAAGAAGCCAGGGTAGAAGATACATAGTTCTGAAAAGGGTTTGACTCTTTTTGAACCTTTATATCCTCTAATCCTTAAAACAGGGTTGCTCTCTTGTTTAAATTCATTAAAGATCCAAAACAGCTGGATAAAATCTGGAATAATATAGGGTTACTATTAACATGTTTAAACTGAGATCAAATCTTAATCTTTTTTTCTTTTCTGTTTATTTGCTTCAAAGGGTTTCAGGGGCAGTGATGTGAATTATTCTGCATGTGCTTGATAGATTTGAGGCTTTATGAGAGGCAAGATGCCTGCTGACTTTGTGAGCATGAAAAGACTACCCTGACTGTGGTGTTGAGATTCAGTTAGTCTGAAAGTAGTGATTCATGTGGTCATTATTCCCACAGAGGCAAGAGACTTGTCTAATTGGGGTAGGTGGATAGCACAACAGGTGGTTTATACCAGGTTGTCTCTTTGCTTTAAGACAAGCAAGAAAAAGTTTTTCTGATAAATAGCATGACAGTTTGTAACAAGGCTCACAAATTAATTTTCAAATTGCTGATTTCTGAAGGAGATTTTAGTGTTAGAAAATAAAAACTCAATTATCACCATATCCTACAATTTTGTTCCTCTTCTACCTTAGCTTAACTGAAATTTCAAACTTAACGGAAAGCATCAAAATCAAATGAAAACTTTCCCTCAAAGAGCCACATTAAATTGTCCCACGTAAAAGATACATTACTCATAATTCAGGTAAAATGTAGAATATCTTAATGTGATTATCTTATTTCCTCTTCATAACAATGTAAATTTGACACACATTTATTTAGCAGAGTAGTTAAAAATAGTTTTATCTTCTCTGGGTGACTTTTTTCACTGCTCAAGAGATATCCCTAGGTTTTACATCTCTTCTAATTTTCCCTAATGAGAAGAGATGTAAGGTGTCTTTAAAAAACATACATGATTTTAAATTCTAAGACATAGTTATAAAAATGACATTTAGATCTCCCCTTTTTCTCATTTACAAAAGAAATGCCACCCAACCTATTCAGTTTGTATTTGGTTCTAGAAAATTTTAAATTTTAGTGCACTATTAATATAGCCATACCTTGTGTATGAGAAATCTATGCCTGGTTTTTAAAGAAATCTGGTTTAAGAAAAATCAGACACACAGTAAATTAATAAGGGGGTGTTTATTCCTATTAGAAAGTCTTCACTTTACAGAAAAATTGCATGAGGGTTCTTTTAAAAGCAGCAATCTTTGTGCATTTGAAATATTTTGTATAAAAATATTTCCAGTGTGTACTTATTAGTATTAAAATTAGTACTTAAACTGTATTGCATTCGTCTAATCATCCAGATACTTATGGCGGGTTTTTTTCTTTTAGAGATATACTTTCACTTCAACTACCCAGAAATTGATAAATGACGTTATTTCTAGAGCATTAGAACTGGAAGGGAACTTAGACACACTTTAATAAAGCCGTGTCGATTTGTTTTGTTAACATTGAGCTTGCAGCTAGAACATAGATGTAGAGGAGCTGATCATCACCATTTATTCCTGCTCTCGTTTTGGAAGTGTGTATGTAAGTGTGCTTGTGTTTGGAGTGAGAAGTTGGCGAAAACTTCACAACTTAAAGTGATCAACGGAGCATTTTCTACAACCCTTTATTTGGCACGTGGCAAATGAAAGGGAAGGAATCTTAAAGTGTTCCTATGTGCTTTTTTATTTTAAAAAAAAAAAAGAAGCCGTTTAACACAGATATATGTAATCATGAAATAGTATTTGGCTCTGATTCACCGCCACCCTATCGCGTTTTCATCGCTGTTTCTGCAAAGGGCGAATTGGAGACATCTTTTCAAACACCCCCACCCCCTCTCCTCTCACTCTTCTGAAGACTACACTTCAAGGCACCACACCTAAAAGAACGGGGCGGGGGGGGGGGGGGCAGGCGTTTCACAAACAGATTTTTAAAAGAAAAATATAAAATCAAAGACCATTTTGCCATGGACAGTGCCAACGTCTCTACGTCTGTGACCCTCAATAAAAATTACGTTCAGAAATGGTGAAAAGGCTGGCGAAGCAGACTGTCAAAGGGCGGAGACAGAATCGCGGAGGGAAGGGGCGCGCTGCCCGGTCTGGAGGCGGGAGGGAGGGACCGGGGCCCGGGCTGCCGTAGGGCCGGCTCGGTCCGCCCCCGTGCGCGGCTCGCGCAGAAAGCTGGGTGCTCTGCTTTCTTAGGACCTTTTGAACTCTGGTCTTTCGGGGGGGGGGGGGGGGGAAAACCTTTTTAAAAGGTGGCATTCACTGGGCTGTCAGAATTCAGCGACACCAAATTAAGGCGCTAATAAAACCGTGCTGGGCTCCGAACTGCGTCTCCGGTGTTAATCCGGACGTTTTAAATTAGTATCAGGTGCCGATTTCAAACATTTAGGGTAGCCCATTGGAAGAAATAAAGAAGGGAACGTCATACTTATTAAACTTTTTGTTTTCTTAATGACAGAAGAGCTGAGGGGTTCCGTTTCTTGTGACCAGCACCAGGGTAGCGTTAATTGCGTGCAAAGGGGTTAATAGCCAGGCAGGCAAAGACGCAGCCTCGCTCGGGTGCTGGTGGGAAGGCGGGTGTGCCAGGGAGAAGCGCTGTGCGCAAAGACGTTTGCAGAGGGAGGCGCCCGCTGCCGGAGTGGCCCCAAGTCTGCGCCCAAAGGTAGGCACGTCGAGCCCTAGTCTAGCCGGATTGGACTCAGTGGATAGAGCGTGGGGCCTCGGACTGAAGGGTCCCGGGTTCAATTCCAGTCAAGGGCTTGTACCTTGGTTGTGGCTCAATCCCCAGTAGGGGGCGTGCAGGAGGCAGCCAATCAACGTTTCTCATCGACGTTTCTATTTCTCTATTCCTCCCTCTAATCAGTTTAAAAAAAAAAAAAAAAAGGTATGCACGTTGAGGCAGCCGGAATCTGCTTCCCAGCCATCAGCCAGGGTCCTGTGAACCCCGGTCCGAGGTTCTCCCCAAAAGGTGACTTGGAGAGGACTGGAGCTGGAGTTGTTCTTTCTCCTTCTCTTGTGCGCAGTGTAAAAAACAAACAAACGGATGTTGGTGCGTTTCAGACCGGTGTCCCGGCTGGGAAATCAACCATCCTTGTCGCACTCCCACCCCAGATTCCTCAGTTTTGAGGAGCAGTGGGGCCTACGGTGTGTTCACACTCTTCCCGTTAGGCCCAGAGTCGGGCGCCTGCAGGGACGCGGGCACCCTCTGCCCCCCGCGCGCTGAGTCCCCACGGGTTGCTGCTTTTGCGCCGGTTGCTTCGGGCCGGCGAGCCCTTCTTCTAATTTCAGCACAAAGGGTTTGAGGTGCATTGCTTTCTTTGGCGTAAAGCCCTCGCCGGTCAGAGTGAAATCTCTGCTTTTTTTCAGGAGCATTGCAACACAAAAGGTTTAAGGGGGGAAATTGTTAAAAGGAAGCCCTTTTCTCTTTAGGCTGAATGCAGTGGGGAGATTAAAACTTTCATTTGAGGTTTTGCCGTATTCATGGTGGTGGGGCCCTGAATAGGACTGAGTCAAAGCCCCCAGAGCTGCTGTGTGCCCTTTTATCTCCCGCACATCTTCAGACACAGGTTGTTTTGCACTTGAAAGAGAGGAAAGGGGGGAATGTGGGATTTTGACAGCTGATATTGGCCTCTGAACTCTTGATGGGGATTTTCTAATTAACCCCAAATACCCATCAGGTGGTCAAAACCTAAAATGATTTGTGTCAGAGAGGGCAAGAAGTTTCCCGTTTTGATCAAATGGATGGGGAAAGTTTTTCACATTTAGAATAAGGAAATTTAGGAAGAGTCTCTGAACACGGAGTTTGAAAAGTCAGATGGAGCAGGTTGGGTTGGGAGAGGCAGCCTCGAGCACATCCAGTCACAGGGGGAAGTGCCATCTTGACCTCACCAGCATCAGAACCCTTTGGGTTCCTGAGACTCAGGGAAAATGACTCCGTGTGCTTTGGGAGCTAAATCGGCTAAGAAAGTTGGGTGGCGAGCTCTCACTAGTAGTGTTACTGCTATGTCTGCACTTGAGGATGCCCACTGGTTGTTAGTTGGTTTTCATTCTAGCTCAGTGGTCGGCAAACCGCGGCTCGCGAGCCACATGCGGCTCTTTGGCCCTTTGAGTGTGGCTCTTCCACAAAATACCACGTGCAGGCATG
This sequence comes from Plecotus auritus, assembly GCF_963455305.1. Classification (NCBI taxonomy): domain Eukaryota; kingdom Metazoa; phylum Chordata; class Mammalia; order Chiroptera; family Vespertilionidae; genus Plecotus; species Plecotus auritus. Next base: position 126,119,268 of record NC_137783.1, read on the forward strand.
CACGTACAGTGCAATTGAAACTTCATGGCCCATGAGCAGAAGTCGTTTTTCGGCCTGGGCGAGTCTATTTTGAAGAAGCGGCGTTAGAACACTTAAGGGGCCAAAGAGCCACATGTGGCTTGCGAGCCGTGGTTTGCTGAGCACTGTTCCAGCTCAAACTCTTTGCCAAGACCCTGCCGTAGCATACATGTGCTAACATAAATTCCACATGGTTTTAGTGGGCGCACCTCCAGTTTAAGAGATGATAGAAATGCTCAGCCTTTGAAAATGAAGAGAGAGCTGATTCGTTGGCTCAGAGCCAAAACTGTGGGTTGTTTTAGAACAAGTCCCAAGAACAAACAAGAAGTTTGGATGAGGAACTTCCAAATGCTAAGTCCCTTGGGGAGTCAGGTTCAGTGTATTTGGAGGTGAGGGCCCTGGAAAGGACACAGGCATCCCGCGTTTTCTTGCGCTCCAACGGGTGTTGTGTTTGTTTTTGTTTTTGTTTTTTTAATAAAGGCAAGTCCCTCCACCAGCAGAAAAATTACGACTCGCTTTATGGCAATACTCGCTTTATTACGGTCTTCTGGAACTGAACTGCTGAATCTCTGAGGTATGCTTGCATGTTTAAAAGGGCCAAGTTCTAGCGCAGTGTGTCCCCGGCTTCTCTGATAATAACAAGACTGGGAGTACTTGTTTTAAAAAATAAACAGTGTTTGGGTGTCTATGTTCATACTGAAAACTCCAGCAGATAGTTTTGAAAATGTATGTTTTTAACAAGCTTCTCAGAGAGCTTCCAAGGCCCCCGGATCTCCTGATGGTTCTCTAGGCCACTGACTGCTGCTTCTCCATTACCTTTACAGCTCATCTGTTACAGTATGCCATCTGATATACTAGTGCAATGGTCGGCAAACTGCGGCTCGCGAGCTACATGCAGCTCTTTGGCCCCTTGAGTGTGGCTCTTCCACAAAATACCACAGCCTGGGCGAGTCTATTTTGAAGAAGTGGCGTTAGAAGAAGTTTAAGTTTAAAAAATTTGGCTCTCAGAAGAAATTTCAATCGTTGTACTGTTGATATTTGGCTCTGTTGACTAATGAGTTTGCCGACCACTGGCCTAGTATGTAAAGGGAGAGGGGAGAGGCCGCCCCCGGGAGCTGCACCTTGTGGCCTCCAGCCCCTGTCTCTTTGGTCTGTGCTGTGTGCTCCTTGGGCACTGAATTTTGTGAGGTAGCTGTCTGCCATAGGAGAGAGTCTTGGCCAGGTTCAGTTCATCAGATGGATCAATGAAGGGTAAGACATAGCTCATTTTGTTGGCTGATTTTGGGGTTCATGAGATTGCTGGCATCTGGCCCTGCTCAGTGGTGCTGGTTTCAAAGCATGCTTAGGTAGCCGCATAGGGCCAGAGGCAGCTGTCTCAGGGCCTCTGATGGCCCCCGAATCCAACTGTGCACCCTAACAATCTGACGTCTCATGGCGCACGTGGGTGCTATGGCGCTTCAGGTAAAGGGCTCTAACTCAACCAGTTCTAGTCAATGAGCAGAACTGTTATGAATAGAAGTGTGTCCTCCTGACCCCATCCCACCCCACCTCCAAATTAATCTGTGAAGCCCTAATCTCCAGTATGACTGTGTTTGAAGATAGGGCCTTTATGGAGGTAAAGGTGAGACCATAAGGGTGAGGCCCTAATCTGAAATTACTGGTAAGAAGAGAGAGAGAGACAGATCAGGGTTGTACATGCACAGAGGAAAGGCCGTGTAAGGAGGACACAGCAAGAAGGCAACAATCTGCAAGCTCAGGAGAGAGGCCTAGGATGAACCACACCGGCTAAACACCTTGATCTTGGACTTCCAGCCTTTAGAACGGTGAGAAAATTAATTGCTTTGGCTTAAGCCTCCCAGTCTGTACTGTTTTGTCCTGGAAGTCCCAGCTAATTAATACAAGAACTGAGCCAAATGCAGGGGTTTTCAAATTTAACTCCCGATTGGGACCACCTGAGGGGCTTTAGACACTACCAAGGCCTGGTTCCTACCCTCAGAAATTCTATATTGTTTGGCCTGGTATGTAACCTGGTTATCAGGACCTTTTAGAAGTTCCACAGGTGAGCCGAATGATTAGCCAAGGTGAGAACCCCTCGGGCAATGTGTAGAAGTTTTAAGGAAACAGATTTAGTTCTATGAAAAGAAAAAAAATGAACTTTTCTTTTGGGTCTCCTTAATGAAATGGTGAGACCCCAATCAGTGCAAGTATTTAGGCAAAGGTTGAAATACTGCCAGGGCTTACTGGAAGTGGTTGGGTCAGAACACCAGTGCCATTCCTATGGGAGTAACACCCTGTCACCCTCCAACATCCATCCTCACCTTCACCTGACCCGACACATTGTGGACAGCCTGCTAGAGCATCCTGGATTGATCTCACTGTGTAGTTTCTGATCCCCACCAGTTCATTAGCTGAGCTGTTTCATGTGCCTTCCAGCTCCTCGCCATCAAACGAAGAGGCTAAACTTGCTATATTCTAAGGTCCTTTCCAGATCTCAGATTTCTTCATTTTAATCAAGTAAAAATATAGCTTCCTGATTGTAATAGGAGATGTGAATTAAGTTAGCAATTTCAAGCTATATCAAGTTCCCCTCCAGGAGAAAGGCAGATTTAGGGAATGAGCTATGCTTATTTCTACACAAATTGAATTAGTGGGAAATGAAAGGATCACCTGCTGGAGTTGTCCCTTTGGCTCTGACTGATAAATGCTTTCTTAGAATGACGGCCTGGGAAAGCTTGCATTTGTGGTGGGCACACCTGTCAGCCTTGTTTGTAGTTTTTTTTTTTTTTTTGCTGCTGGATGCTTTTTATCCTTTAAGTCAGTGCAGAAGAGAGAGGCGGTGTCCAGAATTCATATGATCTCTATACACCCCCTAACCATGCTGGAAACCGTGGACTCTGGGGAATGGGAGACATCAGAGACCTTTCTGCTGTTGAGCCCTAGAACCTCACTTGGGATTTGCCTTCTTGTGTACCTTGTTTCCCCTTGTCATGGATCTGGGGACTCAGCCTGCTCTGGGACTTCAGATCATGTCCCCAACTTTCCCCTTTGGGGTTCTCCCCTTGCTAAGTGCAACTAGAGAGTAGAGTACACCCTGCCTCACTGCCCTTTTTTTATGCCACTTGGGAAAGTAGCTGTGACACTTTGACCTTGAACAGTTTTATGACTGATAATGTGGGAAACAGGAGGTAAGAAAAGTAGCCAACCTGAAGATACGTTAGTGATTTTAAGCCCCGAAGAAATTGAATCAAAGCCTTGACTTACTTTTCTTGCTTCTTTCTGGGATGGGGAGGAAAAGCTGATCACAAGAATAAAGTCAGTGTTTATTAACATACAGTTCATTTTTAAACTTCAAAAGGATCCACAGAAATGAATAATTGTTCTGTCAATGCCTGTTTTCAAACTGATGACCGTTCTGGTCCAGGCTCTGCTCATAGCATGAAGCAATGGAATTGCAACCACCAAGAATCATTTCATTTGGTATTTGTGTGCCTTCAATTCGACTGTTGCCGGTTTTGAAATGAAAAACATATCCTTGGATGAGGATTAACAAAAAAGAATTGGCTCATGTGTTTGTGGGGGCTGGCAAGTCTGACATCTGTAGGGGAGGCTGGCAGAGTGGACACTCAGGCAGGAACTGATGCTGCACCCTTAAGGCAGAATTTCCTCTTTGGAAATTCTGTTTTTGCTCTTAGGACCTTCAAATGACTGGGTGAGACCCACCCATATCATCAAGTGTAATCTCCTTTCCTTAAGGACAAGTGGCTGCCCAACTACCAGCCTGGCTGCAGGAGCTTCCACAATAGGATAGGATAGGATAGGATAGGATAGGATAGGATAGGATAGGATAGGATACTATGCCATACCATGCCTACCATGCTACAATATACTATCTATGTTTTCACCTTTCTTTCAAACTAAATATTAAAAGCCAAAGTGTGTCAGGAGAGCACATAACTTTGTAAAGCTATTTAGTGACTCTCTCTATCCCTCTTCCTATCCCTGTCTCCCTACTCCGTCTCTACTAATTACCATATACTGGGCACTGTGGCAAGCACAGATACACCCTATTTTATTTTTACAACAACCCCATGGAATAGATGGCATTATTCCCATCTTAGAAATGAGTAACCTGGGGCTTACACTTCTAAGTGACAAAGCTGAAATTCAAATTCAAGTCGGCCTGACTCAATAGCTATGTCCTCAGCTCCACTGTTTCCCATGGTCCTTGATCTTAAGAAGTTGAACTCATCCCTCTCAGACTAGATCAGGTGTTCTCAAAATGTGATCTCAAAATTTTGGGGTTCTCCCCTTGCTAAGTGCAGCTAGAGAGTAGAGAGTAAAGACTTCCAAGAGTCTGTCAGAAGCTCAAAATTATTTTTGTAATAGTACCATTTGATTCATTCACTCTTATTCTCTCACGAGTGTATAGTAGAGTTTTCCAGAGGCTGCATGATATGCGATATTGCCAGAGATTCAGTGCAGAAGTAGCTATGAAAATCCAGCTGTCTTCTGTTGAGCCAGGCATTAAGAGAGATTAGCAAAAATGCCGAGCAATGTTACTCTTCTCCTTTATTTTTTATTTTGGAAATATAGTTTACCCAACTGTTATGTTAATCTGTCACAGTTTTTAGAATATTGAATTAACAAGTATTTAAAAATATCCTAGTTTTAATTTCCAATAGAGTAATAACTGGCAGCTATAATGCACATAAACAAAATCTCTTTGAAGTTCTCAGTACTTTTTAAGATTATAAAGGGGTCCTGAGGCCAAAAGGGGGACGGTATGTGTGGGCATTTTGGTACTAAGAGATGGTGTGATCCAGCTGTGCGGGTGGACCATGGCACCCTGAGGTCATGGAGCCAGATGTGGGGTAATCCAGAGGGATTAATGCTAAATCCAGCTGGTTTTGCCATCATTTTCCTATTTCAGTTATAGGGACAAGATCCTAAATGGCTGTATGCTGACTATGGAGGTGGGTCTTTATGCTATAATCACTGCGAAGCCAATGAGTGATTTTAAGTCAGAGAGGGACATACACAGAGGCTTCAACTGAAGCAGATGTTAAAGATGTAGTTGAAAATGGGGGTGATTGAAGAATGAAGAGAAGAAGGATTGCATGCAGACTTCTGGCTCAGAAACCAGGGACTCAGGAATTGGAATGTTGAGCAACTTGCCTGAGGTTATAGTTTATCAGTAGCAGAGTGTCTGTGATAAGTGATCCCAAGCTTATGTACTTTCCACTCTGCTTTTCCCATTCTCCTCCCCTGGTTTCTTTTCTTTCTAAATCTCAACCAATTAAAGATGAGAAAAGCAGGCACACTCTTAGGGCTCTAGGCCCTCCTTGTTGAGGGTGCAACAAGGAATTGAACAAACAATTCTTTGAGCAAAACTGTTCCTTGGTAGGTCTCCTTAATTATGATGGTGCTGCTGTGCGATGTTTGGATTGTACAGGCATCAAGAGAGTCTGATGAGGCTGGTAACGGCAAAATGGGCAGGGTGGTCATGTCCGAGAGAGGTGCATTCGGTGGGTCTGGGCTGTCTCCAGTGGCCCAGGGGAGAGTGAGTGCTGTGGGCTTGCACGGCCATCAGGTTCTGGCTCCCCAGCCCATGCTGTAATATGAGGGCACAGTCATCATGTTTCTGATGGGTGCTGGAGCCTGTAATAAGTCTAATCAGTCTTGCTGACACTTCTTGTTTCAGCTGTTGCTGTGACAAATTGTTTCTTTGCTGAAGTTCAGCCCAAGTATCAGTGTATCAGTGGTGTGTGTGTGGCGGGGGAGGGGGGGCGGTGTAGGAAGGCGAGGGGCCGGGGGACTAGTTAAGGAAGCATGCTAAATTTTAGGAAACCATAGAGTGTGTGGCATAGAGTGTGTGGTGAAGGTAAGGAGAGAAACTAGTTCTGTATCTTATCTTATTAGTCTATTTAATTTTAAATCCAGAATGTGGAAAGTGGTTTTTAATCACTCTGCTAACATTTCTACTTTATGTTTGGGAATGTTTTATTTTGTTTAAATATATTTTTATTGATTTCAGAGTGGAAGAGAGAGAGAGAGAGAGAGAGAGAGAGAGAGAGAGAGAGAGAGAGAGAGAAACATAAATGATGAGAGAGAATCATTGATCAGCTGCCTCCTGCACGCCCCCTACTAGGGATTGAGCCTGCAACCTGGGCATGGGCCCTTGACTGGAATCGAAACTGGGACTCTTCAGTCCACAGGCCGACGCTCTAGCCACTGAACCAAACCAGCTAGGGCTGTTTGGGAATGTTTTGACTTCAAGTGAATAGATGAAAAATTAAAAGTTCCTTTACTGACTTACTATATAATTTAAATCCTTCCTCATGGAGAATGGGGGTGCTGACATTTCTGTAAAATGTGCCAGTCCAAGGCAGGAAGGCTTTGGTGAGGAAAGGATTTGGTAGGAGAAACCACATTCCTTTGTCAGTGTTAACTGGCACAATCCATTGGTTTTGCTCTCTCCACGTGTTGTGGAGGTACCCTCAACTTTCTATCTGTGATTTTGAGTTTCTGAGGGAGAACTTCATACATTTGAGGACTGGAGGAAAATTGTGGGGGAGAGACTGTGTAACAATCACAGACGGTCTCAAAATCACAGATAGTCTTTCGAGTTACAACATTCTATGTGCTATATTTTAGAATATTTTAATCCATTTGTTTGCTAATTTCATTCAAATATCCCATGTGAATTTTGCCATGTCCAGTGGACACCAAGGACAAGGCAGCAGTGGAGCCCCAGAACGTCTGGGACCAGGCACAGCGACACCGTCAGGATGCTCTCTGTCTCTTGATTATCTGCTCTATGCTTTTCTGCTTTGTCTCTCTGCCAGTTTGTTGTCTTTGTTTTTCTGACTCACATGGTAGAAAACAAAGTCACTGATGGCCCCTGAGCTTTTATGGCGCATCTTTATCTACCTCTTTATCTACCTGAGGGGGATTGAATAGCTAGCTCTCCTTCTCTCACAATCCCAGTTCCAAAATCCAGAGGCAGAGACTTGATGCTTCAATGTGAGCCAGATGTATTGTCCTGGACCAGTGGGGGTATGTCACAGAAGAGCATGGCAGATTCTGCAGCAATTTTATAGATGCAGAACAGGGAGGGAGAGTTCATTGATCCACTCTCAGCTCTCAGCAAGGATTTACTTCCTGTGCGCCCAATGTGTGTCCACACTGCACTGGACACTGAAGATACAGTGGTGAGCAAGCAGACCTGCTCTCTTGGAGCTTACATTATAATGAGGGAGATAAACCATTAACTAAGATCCAAATAAACACTGTAATTATGAAGTTGATAATGGGTATAAATGGGATTAAGGAAGACTGCTCTGAAGAAGTGACATTTAAACTATAACTTGAAGGATGACAATGAATGAGCCCTTACAAGAGCGGAGGTAAAAGTCTCCCAGGCTTCTCTGGACAAGGAGAGGGCAAGTGAAAAGGTTCTGAGTTGGGGAAAGGATTGGGGTGGGGGCTTGAGAATCAGAAACAAGCCTTCTGTAGATAGCAGAGAGTGACTGGTGGTGAAAGGGTTCTGAAATGATGTTGAACAAGAAACTCAGGCCTGCAGATGCAGGTAATGATGCTCAGCAATGGGAAGTCACTGAAAGATTCTGAGGAGTCAAGATCACCTGGTCCAGGGGCTTCATGGGAGGCATGGATTGAAGAGATGGGTGCAAATGCTGGGAGGCTGGAACGTTTTGGCTCTAGATGGTTTGTGCTAAGGTGATTGTAGTGGAAATCCCGTGGGGATTATTTGAATACTAGTGACCTGGTGCATAAAATTCGTGCACATTAAAAGGGGATTAATTAGAGGCAATAATTTAATATTGCTATTTGCCCTTTCTCTATAATAGAAGTGTTAGAGATGAAAGAAAATTAGTAAAATGTATATGAAAACCTTCCTCCTGTCAGAGTTTGGGGCTCACCACGGGACCCAGAGTCAAGTCCCCGCCCACCCACATGCACCTCAAAATCACGTGAGACCCAGACCCAGCCGGGCCCCTCCCCCACCCATTGGGCTAATTCCAGACCCAGCCAGTCCCACCCTTGTCAAGCCCTGCCGGGAAGGGGGCATAGCCTCAGGTCCCCTAGCCCGGTGACAGGATGGGAGGCGTGGCCTGAGGTCCCCCAGCCCAGACCGGGGTGGGGGGCATGCCTTGAGGTCCTCCATCAAGCCCTGCCAGGTGGGGGACACGGCCTGAGATCCTCTGTCAAGCCCCATGGGGGCGGGGGAGGGTATAGCCTCAGGTCCCTGCTGATTGCTCATTAAGGCTCCTTATGGGAACTTGGCCTCAGCTGTGGGTGCATCCATCTTTGTGATGGAGTGATGGTTAATGTGCATATTTACTCTTTATTATATAGGATGGAAAGTGAGGGAAGGGGAAGTATCAACAGTGTTTCCTGGAATTTGGCTTTAGTAACTAGATATATAATGGTGGTGTCATTTACTGAAAAGCTAGAAAGAGGTACAGGCTGGGAAAAAATCAATATGTCCATTTAGATGACTCATTTTGAGTTGTCTGTAGGATACCCAGGTAGAGTTATCAAGCAGCCACTCTAATATATTAATTTGGAGCTGTTAAGAGAGATCTAGACTAGAGAAAAAAATGCAGAAGTACATACATAGTTCAGTATTTCAAGTGGTGGCACATACTGTGCTTGACACCCAGAATGGGTCATTTTTTAATATTCCTTCCTTTATATGACAAAATAGTTTTCATAACAATCCTATCTAATAAAGAGGGAATATGCTAATTGACTGTCATACCCTCACAAAAATGGTGGCATCCACAGCCAATAAGGAGGGAATATGCTAATTGACCACCACGCCCTCAAATATGGCAGTGCCCACAGCCACAAGATGGTGGCACCCAGTCCCCTCAGCCCTGCTGGGCGGCAGGCGTGCGGCATGGCTGGGTCTGCCCCCAGTGGGTCCGGCTGCTCTGCACACCTGCCTCCGGAGTCTCTCAGTCCCCTCAGCCACTCAGCCGCCCAGGGCCACCCAAGGCTCAGGTAACCAGGGCCGGCCGAGGCTTGCGCTGCTGGCAGTGGCAGCAGCAGAGGTGTGATGGAGGCATCACCTTCCCCTGATTGCCAGTCGCCTCCCACCCCTGAGGGCTCCTGGACTGTGAGAGGGGGCAGGCCAGGCTGAGGGACCCCCTCCAGTGCATGAATCTTCATGCACCGAGCCTCTAGTCATGTAATAATTGAAAATATTTTTTAAAATTTGGTTAATTCTTTAGCCTTAAAATAACAATAAAAAAGAATACTTTTCATTGTAAAGATATTCAAATTTAGTAAAATATTGATGTATGAATTATATGTTACATTTAACACGCAGTTTCACTGTGTTAAAGACATAAAAACTCTAAATGCTCTCATAAAATGACAGGATTAAAATAATTGAAGTTTGATGTTATCGTTTTTATAAGCACTGTGCTGTCATTGTTTATTTTAAATCTACTGCCTAACCGCAGGAGTATGTAGTACCACAGGGGGAAGAAACATAAGCTGTACCGGACTGAATAATTTCAAACTATTACTAACCTCTCTAGAATTGACTGTGTGGATCTGAGTCTGCATGTGTCCTGTGAGGGAGGGAGAAGGCTGAACAGTAGATACAGAAGTGTTTGTTATGTGATTCTCTGTATTTTTTGTATGTTTGAAACATCATAAAAAATAAATTTTAGCCCAGCTGGCATGGTTCAGTGGTTAAGCATTGCCCTATGAACCAGAAGAAAACAGTTCAATTCTTGGTCAGGGCACATGCCCAGGTTGTGGGCTCGATCTCCAATGTGGGGTATGCAGGAGGCAGCCAATCAATGATTATCTCGCATCATCAATGTTTCTATCTCTCTCTACCTCTCCCTTCCTCTCTGAAATCAATAAAAATATATTTTTAAAAATAAATAAATGTCAAGGAAAGGAACAAATGGGATTAAGTTCTAAGCACTTGAAAGTGAACTGAAGTTCTTTTTAGCATTGTCACAAAAATATCTTCATCGGAATCAAAGCTTCCAGCTTAAACGTTACTCCAGCTGTGTGACTGTCCCAGTAGTAAGCACTGGAATGAGATTTAGCAGGGTGGGAGCTTAGAACCCACCCTAGGTGCTTGGTGGATCGGGGATAGTGAGAGTGGTAGATGGTAAAGAAGGGCTTGGGGACTGGGCACTCCTAATTTTCTCACAGGTCCCTTACTGTCTTGGTGAGTCAAAATACTTCTATCATCATCCTCCTGTAACAAAACTTGCTTCTTTAAGGCACTTTTATCTAAGAAATAAAAAGTAATTTCTGATTTAATGCTGTTGATTTCCTCTTTATTTGGTATTTTCCTAGCAACTACATCATTTATTTTTAGATTATATCACCAGTGCATTGTTGTTTCTTCAATCTTATGGAATAATAGGTTGATAAACTTGGGAATCTAACATTTGTTACCTTAGGAATATGTGTCCCTAGAGTTAAACAATGGGGTACAGCCGAAACCGGTTTGGCTCAGTGGATACAGCGTCGGCCTGCGGACTGAAGGGTCCCGGGTTCGATTCCGGTCAAGGGCACGTACATTGGTTGTGAGCACATCCCCAGTGGGAGATGTGCAGGAGGCAGCTGATCGATGTTTCTAGCTCTCTATCCCTCTCCCTTCCTCTGTAAAATATCAATAAAATATATTAAAAAACAAACAATGGGGTACAAGTGTGCTTTTGGATTCCAATCTGTTTGTAAATTGGGGGCAATCCATTTTCAATTAGATAATTATAGAGGCGTCTATTCTTCCCCTTGGCAATGTTGTTTTGCAGGTCCATCCATCCAGGGATGGACTGTTTCTCCACCCTTTGAATGTCTTATATTGAACCAACAGAATGTGGTAAAGAGACCACATGCCAGTTCTGAGCCTAGACCTCAATAGGCCTTGACTGCTTCTACTCTTTGTCTTAGAATTTGCCATTGCCAAGAAAATAAACGTGGGCTAGCCTGCTGGAGGGTGAGCTACCATGTGAGAGCAGAGCTAAGTCACTCCTGGCAAAGCCATGCTGGACCAATCAGCCGACAGTCAACATCCCAGCTGACCAGGACTGAGCCTGGTCAAGATCAGCTAAATCTCATCCAGATCAGTGTAACTCATGAAAATGAATAAAGGGTTGTTGTTTAAGCCACAAGGTTTGGGGTTGATTTGTTAAACAGCAATACCTAACTGAGACAGCTCTGTAGTCTTGACCTTGGGAGATGGTATTAAAGATGGAAGTTGAGTGTCCATGATTAGCTACAGCAACACTTTTTTCAATCACTTTAGACTTCAATATAGCATATGCTAGAAATGCATTCCTCTGAAAATTAAGTTGTGGCTGTTAGTACCTCATAAAGAAGTGATTATTTTTTTAATGTATTCTGCTGAAAAGCATTCATGGGAAAGGGCCATGCTAATTTTACTTAGATTCTTTAACTCTGACTTTCTTCATACCTGTCACACGACCATCTCAAATCTCAAATGTTATGGCAACATAATCACATTCTTTTGTTTATTAAGTAGAAAGATATGGTTTCAATTTGGCTACTTCTGTGAGAGCAGAAAATCGCTGAAATGATACTAATGAAATGTTCACTGACTCACATGCCCCTAAAAATATCTCAATTATATGTGTCATCCTTCCCCCCACCCTTTGACCTCTCTCCCTGAACATGTACTTGGCATTTCGTACTAAGGGATGTTTTCCAGTAGAGAAGGAAGAAAAGGTTCACCTGTTTTAACTAGCTGCCACCGGGATCATGACACAGGCTTTTTCTCTCATCACGGTATTATTTCCCTGAACTGACTGTAATTTCATCAATTTCCACGCTTATGGTCCTGAAAGCTTGGCATGGCCATATCTAAATGTTAACCAAATGGGAATTTCATGGCTCCAGTTTTCACTTGAAGACAAGAAAGGTGCAAAGAGCTCATCAAATATATAGTGTCACTCGTGTTGGCTTGCACAGGTCTCTGGGTGGCACTTTTTTTGCTTTCTCCTTCCTTCATGTTGATACCAGTGGCAGACATCACAGTCATGCACCACACAATGACGTTTCTGTCAACAGCGGACCACAAACACCATGGTGGTCCCATAAGATTATAATGGAGCTGAAAAATTCCTGTTGCCTAGTGGCATTGTAGCACAATATGTTATGCACCTGTTTATGATGATGTAGGCTTTTTTTTTTTTTTAAGGCTATATTAGTGTGAGACTAGAAAAAACTTCACCCTTAGGATAATTGAGCATTACTTTTAAGGAGTTATCTTGCTGGAGTCTCTTAAATGTCCTTGGCAATCTGTCAGGTCTCACCACTCTAGAGAACCTGATGTCCCCTGCCTAGTGCAAGCTCCTATGGCTGTTCAGCTTATAACACATCAGCAGTCCTTTGCCTAGACTGAGGAGCCTTGCTCCATGCATGTGCAGCTCAATATTCGGTCAAAGACTCACAGGGCCCTGTGCAAATTTCTAGAGCTCTTTCACTGTCTAGCTTTCTTCTTCGCAGTACTTCCTCCCACAAATTCTAGTTGTCTCATCCTCTCTTAAATATGACCTCTATCTCCTGTGTTCAGTGAGACTACTTTGCTCTGCTTGGATTTTCCATATCTGCACTGAGGTTTCAAAAATGCCTATGGGAAGAAATCTGGGACAGTCACAGTGCTTACCTCACAGTCCTGAGCTGACTGCTGTCCAGTGTATGAAAGTAATTGTTTCCTATATTCTGTCCAGTTTTCAGGGTAGTTTATGATAATAAGAGGGTTAGTCCAATATTCTACTTGTATTTTTTAATTTCAAAGAAGATGGGACATTTTCTTTAGTGCCATGATTTATTGGTACGATCGTTGTATAATTTATTGTCCCAACCTGGACTATTTTGAGAGTAAAAGAGAGTGCTCTTAAAAATTACATGGACACAAGAGGTCCTATTCTGTGGTAGGTGCCACAGGCATCTGAGATTCTGAGCACAGATATAGCAAACGTTCTTTTAAATGCATGCTGTCCAGATGAGCTCCATTAACTTTTGGGTGCAGAAGAGCAATTTGGGGCAACATATTTATTATAAAAACAAATGTCCAGCACGTTCTTTGACTTAATTCTCTACATAATCTTGAAAGTATCCTAATACTTTTATTATTTTGTCTTTTCTAGTGTATTTCAAAAAATACGAGTCTTTGAAGGTATACAGAATTACAGACTGAGTGAAGTGCCAATCAGGTGATGTTATGCTAAATGTTTCATGTATGACATTCACGATTGCTCCACACAACAGCCCCACATGATATAAAGGCAAACAAAAATCTTAATGGCATAGTTGTTAGTGGCAAAATGAAAATAATGCTGGATTTAGCTTCTGGAACTGTGTTTTGAAAGTTATTTGAAATAAGGCCTTTAGCAAGTTACGCTATCTATTTCAGCTTCAAAGGGTTCCTCTGTAAATACCTGCCTATTGGTTTCTTGTGAGTTAATTACATGATATTTGCATGCTACCTGGGCATTCAAATGAAGCAGCTATTATTGTTTATAAATTAAACATCTAATCCACAATAAGCATGCTACTGATAACTGTTATTTTATTCTTATATACAAGTTATAGTTATTCTTACTTTAATCAATAGTAAAAATAATAGTAATCTAAAGGAACATAGACTGTAAACTACAAGTGAGCAGGGACCACGCCCATCCTGTTTCTCATATTCACACATACTAAGTACCCAATAAATCAGTTGAAATAGCAAATGGTGACTTAACAATAATGTTGCTGATAATCATTGTTTTCAGAGCACTTTCACCTACTGAAAGTTGATCCTCAGAACAACTATGTGGAGGAGGAGGGAGCAGGTATCCTTATTCATTTCCATTGACAACTGAAGATAACAGGGGCTGACAATGCCTCTTAACTGAGAAACTTAGATGGGGCGCTGGGGAAGGGTAGAGGGCTATGGAAAATGTTGCTGTTCCTCTTCCCTGATCCCCATGGAGCTGAGGTGAATTCAGAAGAGGGTAGGAAGTAAATTCCTTTGGCTCTGCCATGAGAAAGACCAGTCTCGGTAAACCTGGAAGAAGAACCAGGCTCCCTGGGCACACTGAGATGCTGTCTCAGAGGTTATGTGATAGCCATTTTCATCTTGAAGAAGGGACCATCTTTAAAAGCACTCACTGCCTCTGAAAATTATTTTTCCGGATCTAAGGAGGAAAACTTTAGGGCTAAGGGCTCTGGATGTACCAAGGCAGATTAAGCATAAAAACAACTGCCACATATCAAGATTTTACTACGTGCCAGGCTTGTGCAAAGTGTGTCATTGCATTATTTCATTTAACCCTTAAAACACCCCACTGAGGTGGAAATAATTTCTATTCCTAGTTTATAAATGAGGAAACAGAGGCTCAGAGGGGGTAAGGGGGATGAAGTCACATGGGTCCTTTAACCAGTAAGAGCAGGAGCCAGAAGGTGTCCATCTGTACAATTATTTATGCAAATCCAAGGAGCTTATGCTCTCTAAGGAGACACTGCATAGGTGGCATGACTGTTAACCCACAAGAGAAAGGAGAATGAGGAAGATGCTAAGGGGTGCCTTTCTTCCTGTAAAGAAGCACTAGCTCAGGATGCTGTGCTGCCATGAGCTTACTGCTTGACCTCTCTGAACATCAGTTTCTTAATATTATGCCAAGAGCAATGGATTAGATGAACCCTTCTACCATTTATTTTCTATGTTTCAGTATTCTCATCCTATCTAATAAAGAGGGAATATGCTAATTAACCATCACTCCATCATAAAGATGGCTGCACCCACAGCTGAGGCCAAGTTCCCATAAGGAGCAATCAGCAGGGACCTGAGGGAACAAGCAATCAGCAGGGACCTGAGGCTACGCCCTCCCCACCCCTGTGGGGCTTGACAGGGGACCTCAGGCTGTGTCCCCCACCCAGCAGGGCTTGACAGGGGACCTCAGGCTGGCAAGGCTTGACAGGGGACCTCAAGGTGTGCTTCCCATCCTGGTGCTGGGCTAGGGGACCTCAGGCTGCTCCCCCTGCCCCAGTGCCAGGCCAGGAGACCTCAGGCTGCTCCCCTCACCTGGCAGGGCTTGACGGGGACCTCAGGCCATGGCCCCCACCCAGCAGGGCTTGACAGGGGACCTCAAGGTGTGCTTCCTATCCTGGTGCTGGGGTAGGGGGCCTCAGACTGCTCCCCTGGCCCCAGCGCCAGGCCAGGGGACTTCAGGCCATGCCCCCCACCAGGTGGGGCTTGACAGAGGACTTCAGGCCACGCTCCCCACCCCGGCACCAGGCTGGGGGACCTCAGGCCCCACCCCCTGCCCCAGCACCGAGCCAGGGGACCTGAAGCTGTGCCCCCCTGCCTGGCGGGGCTTGACAGGGGACCTCAAGGTGCACCCCCAGTGCTGGGTCAGGGGAACTCAGGCTGCGCCCCCCGCCCAGTGGGGACCTGGGGCTGCACCCCCTGCTGATGGGGCATGACACCCTCCCGGTGCCAGGCCGGGGGACCTGAAGCTGTGCCCACGCCCTGGCGGGGCTTGACGGGGGACCTCAGGCCATGCCCCTCATCCAGCGGGGCTTGAGGGGATCTCAGGCCATGTCCCACACCTGGCGGGGCTTGATGGGGGACCTCAAGGCACGCCCCCCAACCCCGGTCTGGGCTGGGGGACCTCAGGCCATGCCCCCCATCCTGGCGCCGGGCCAGGGGACCTGAGGCTACGTTCCCTGCCCAGCAGGGCTTGACAAGGGTGGGACTAGCCAGGTCTGGATCTATCCCAATGAGGAGGGGGGGACGGCCGGGTCTGGGTCTCATGCAATTTTGAGGCGCATGTGGGTGGGTGGGAACTTGACTCTGGGTCCTGTGGTGAGCCCCAGACTCTGACAGGAGGAAAGTTTTCATATACATTTTACTAATTTTCTTTCATCTCTGACACTTCTATTATAGAGAAAGGGCAAATAGCAATATTAAAATATTTCCTCTAATTAATCCCCTTTTAATGTGCATGAATTTCGTGCACTGGGCCACTAGTATTTCCATAAAGTCAGATCCTAAAAACTCAGGACATCCTAACTCAAAACTATTATTTTACCTGCCACCAGGGGGCTCCGTGTAGGAAAGACGAGCTAGGTTTTCATTCCGTCCTTAAAACCCTGCTGGGATTTTTCTGTTAAAACTCCCAGAAAAACCTGAGGCTTTCATCAAACTTAGAAGCATGCCTTCTGTGGAAGAGATACTGAAAAAATATTTCTTGATTACAAGTAGGAGGAGGCCAGATGATGATGTGGAGGGGGAATCAAGAAACTGGATCAGGGTGCTCATTCCTCTGTGAGATTTAAGCCAAAGCCACACATCTGCTTTCTGTAAAACAGAATAATGGGGTTATTGGGAGAAATGAAATAATGTCATATTTAAAATCACCTTAAAAAGTATAAAATACCATAGAAATATGACAGATAAAGAAACACCCCTATAAAAACAAACCAGAATTTTTTACTCACTAGTACATTATCCTCTTTAGTAATGTCTCCCCCAAACGCTAACACCATACGGTTATTAGTGAGAACCCCTGAATGTGTTTGCTGACATGGTGAGGCCTGTTTCAATAAGGAGGTTGTTTTGTCCTGATTAGCACACTTCTGGGCAACAGGGGCTGCTCTTGGGGTAGCTGGCAGTTGTATGTTGTGGTTAGGCCCGAGATGTACCCACATTCCTGCTGTGATAGGGAATTCCATACATCCTCGTGGGTAGTTATTATCTCTTCAGTCCCTGGCATTTAATACGCACCCAAAGATCGCACGCCTCTCTCCTGGGAAACTGGCGAATTTGTTCTGAGTAACACCCACTGGCTGGGGTCTTCCATCCTTGATAAACTACATGTTTCTCAATGGCACCTTCTATTACTTTTCCAATTAACAAGAAGTGGGAGTCTTGAGATTTAGAAACACATAACTCATAAGTATGTTTTCAGTACTTTCTAGCCCAAGAACACAAAGGTCTACATTTTTACTGGCCTGAAATATATCCTGCTGAGGTTGCTTTCTTCTTCCTCTTCTCAGTTGCCCCGCACAGATTCACCTTCTCCAACACCTGTAGCATCATACTGTTCCTGGGATCCCAAAACTCCAGTGATTTCCCACTTTCCATAGAATCAAGTCAAACTCCTCCAGGCCCCATGATGTCAATGCCATCTCTCTTTCCAGCTCACACTGCTCCTGGGTTTGGAATGAGCTTCCACTCGGCCTGACGTCGTCAATGCCTTCCGCACATACTCCATGCTTTCCCATCTCATTTGTGCCTTGCCATTCTCACCTGCTTATGGCCAACTCCTGCCCATTTTTCTAGGCATAGTTTAAATGCCACCTCCTCTATGGAGTGATTTCTCTCATCTCTCAACTCTCACTTGGTTCTTTCTGCTTTGTGCTCTAGGGAGCTAAGACTTCCTTCCTCTGGTGTCGGATTTATCTTTGTATTCCCATAATATCAGCACACGATAGACCCCCTATAAATATTTGTCAGGCAACATGAATGAGTGGAATTTAATCACAAAGGTCTTTGGGACTATCCCATTGGAATACATATTTATCCAAAATTAAAGGTTTCCTTTTCTGTAGAAGTGGTTCTTTGTGGCCATTTCTACTGTCTCAGTTCCCCCGCTGACCCTTTACTGAAGTCTGAGCCTGCTCTTCCTAATTTTTTGCCTTTCTCCATATTAAATTTACGGCTTATATCAAGCCTGCTTGTTTAAAATTTTTTTTCCTGTTCCCACTGTTCTCATGTCCCTTGACAATGTATGCAATTACATGAGCTGCCTTTGAAAGCAAGATTAGATTTTAAATCTTGTGATTAACCTTTCACATTGCGAGATTGCCAGCTCCGAGTTTCTTGTGCTGTTCTCTTGTTTTGCTTCAGACTAATTTCTCTGTTTTATCTCTGCTGCTTTGTATTACTTTGCAACTCGATTCCTGCTTGGGAGAATTCCTTGCCTCACCACATTGTAGAGGACTGGTCTACAAAAATCAAACAAATCTATCAATGTTGAAAAACACGCTACACAAATCCATTAGTTAAGAGTATTGAGGTAGCTGCCAAAGTTGCAAAGTTCTGATTTTGAGATTTTGGACACAAGATCTTAAAAGGAGAAGTTTCAAAAATTTACTGAAAATACAAATTACATGTATTTACACAGGGATGTTTTTCCAAAATAGAAAACTACTTAGCATTACATTGGAAGTTTTTTTGAAGACATAAAATGCTGAGTTTTTGGTCTACATTTGTCAAATTCTTACTGTTATCCAGTTTCTAATTATAAAAGGCATTTTGAGCTTGGAAGAACACTTTAATTTTTTTGGAGTTCGGTAGAAAAATATTTTGCCAGTCCAGTCACCCAACAAAAATGTTAAAAGTGTATATTTTTAAAAATACAGACAACACATTCCTTCAGGAATTAACTAATGGCTGGCCTTATAAATAAACAAGAGATTTGGTATTTAAAGTATTTTTCTTAAGATAATTGCAATAACTTCCAGCAATATTTGATTTCCTGATGGTTAAAATAAAACTAACATGAATAACCAATCAGCATTCAGGCTTATAAAAGAGATTCATTTATAGTAATTGCTTATAGACAACACGCTAAGCATGAAATTAATTCCAGCCCCATCTGAAAACCCTGATAGTGTTAAAATGGATGTTTAATGTGTTATAGTTAGTGATATTTCATCTGAGGACCTTATCAAGTTACAGCAAAGCTCTTGTCATTATTTTTTACTCTCCCCAAGTGACACTTTAATGAAATGTGTCAGCACACCAGTGTTAGGATACGTTTCATTAATGCCCAGCACTTTTGTTCTATGCTTTACATTTGGAAACAGATTTAAGTATTAAGTGCCTCTAATGTCTGCAGCCAGGGGATCCTTTCCGAATTTGTAACAGTGACCAGAACAGACCGCATTACACTCTCCAAATGGTGCGGTTTTGCATTTGAATGTCTGAATTATCCCGGTTTCTTAGAGAGGACCACAGCCCCAACATCTTAAATCCTCAAAATGCTGTCCGCTTCATTGAATGCTCGTGATCTAAGCATATGTGTAATTATTCTGTAATTCTCCCCAAAATGTGATCCCTTGGAAATGCATACTAGGTTTCCCCTATTGTAAATCCAATGACTATTTCTTTGTGGCCACTTCTTTAAATACGGTAACAAGCAACTCAGTGTGTCTGGGTGAACCGCCTAGATAATAACGATTTCTTCCCAAGCTCTCCTTGGGACACCCATCAGGGAAAATATGCCTGCATTTGTTTAAGGGTAGAGACCAGGATCACAAAAGGACCATTTAAGATGGTCTACATTACAAGGGGAGGATTTCGTGCCAGAAACAGAGCTCACAATGGCCTTGGAAATAGTCTTAGATAGTAAGTTAGAATTTGCAAACGTTACCAGAGCCAGCTGTGGTAATCCAGGATTGCATATAGACTTTAGAGAAGAATAGAATCCCATGCCCCTTAACACAGCTTTGGATGTGGTCAACCGTGAAAAATTAAAACATACACTTTAAAAACTGACAGCTGGAAAGAAAGGTGGTAGTGGTGGTGGTTGGAGGAGGTTGGGTGGGGAGGGGAAGGCGAAGTAGAAGGAAAGCTTAGGGTGATACTTTAACCTCAGTTTTTCTTTTTCAGTTTTACACATTGTTTGGGAAAACTCTTCGGTGGCGACTTTCCCAGGAAACAGCCTTAGCGTGCAGTGATTTCAAACTGTAAGTGAGATCCTGCGCGCGGAAGTCCTTGGCTGCTTGTTAATGCGGCATTCAGATGTTGCTGGGCTGTTGTTATCACAACCCCTCATTAACTCCAGTCTGCGTCGTTTAATTTGGCCTTTGGGTTTAGCAGAGTGCCCTGGGTTTGCGGGTGTTTACTGGTAAATACAAATGACCGTGGAGGTGGGGGGGAGAAAGGGGAGGAGAGTCAACTGGCAGGGCCGCAGTTACGCGGCGGATAATTTGATAATCACTCCAGAGCAGGTGTTTGCATTGAGTAATTCCTTGTCTTGGCATAATTTTGCAAATCGCTTGGCTTTTACAGCCCATACTGCTCCCACAGCACCATTTCCAATGGTGGCTTTAAAAATGATCTCAGCATCCCAGGTTAGCTGGTTAGTAGTCTGTCTCCTTGGCTCCTTGACTCTTGCTGAGTGTATTTTTGAGGAATTCAGAATCTGGGAGAAAATATAGTAATAGAGTAGGACAGTCTTATTAATCATTTGAGACAATTTAAAAATTTGGATGAAAGGAAATCTGTTTTAACTTGCAAGATCAGAGTTACGCTGTGAAAAGTTAATCTTTTTTAAAAAAAAACAGGAGCAACAAAGTCGACAAGTGAAACATGGGCAGAGATTGTATTTCAGGGGAAGGGATAGGAGCCACTGGGGAAGGACAGCCCTGATGAGGGACCTGCCTGGGAAGGACAGCCCTGGGTCAGGGACCTGCCTGGGAAGGACAGCCCTGGGTCAGGGACCTGCCTGGGAAGGACAGCCCTGATGAGGGACCTGCCTGGGAAGGACAGCTCTGGGGTCAGGGACCTGCCTGGGAAGGACAGCCCTGGGGTCAGGGACCTGACTGGGAAGGACAGCCCTGGGTCAGGGACCTGCCTGGGAAGGACAGCCCTGGGTCAGGGACCTGCCTGGGAAGGACAGCCCTGGGGACAGGGACCTGCCTGGGGAGGACAGCCCTGGGTCAGGGAGCTGCCTGGGAAGGACAGCCCTGGGGTCAGGGACCTGCCTGGGGAAAAACAGCTTTGGGGTCAGGGACCTGCCTGGGAAGGACAGCCCTGATGAGGGACCTGCCTGGGAAGGACAGCCCTGGGGTCAGGGACCTGCCTGGGAAGGACAGCCCTGGGGTCAGGGACCTGCCTGGGAAGGACAGCCCTGATGAGGGACCTGCCTGGGAAGGACAGCCCTGGGGTCAGGGACCTGCCTGGGAAGGACAGCCCTGGGGTCAGGGACCTGACTGGGAAGGACAGCCCTGGGTCAGGGACCTGCCTGGGAAGGACAGCCCTGGGTCAGGGACCTGCCTGGGAAGGACAGCCCTGGGGACAGGGACCTGCCTGGGGAGGACAGCCCTGGGTCAGGGAGCTGCCTGGGAAGGACAGCCCTGGGGTCAGGGACCTGCCTGGGGAAAAACAGCTTTGGGGTCAGGGACCTGCCTGGGAAGGACAGCCCTGATGAGGGACCTGCCTGGGAAGGACAGCCCTGGGGTCAGGGACCTGCCTGGGAAGGATAGCCCTGGGGTCAGGGACCTGTGCTCTGTACCTGTCAGGCCCAGAGGGATGCCTCTGCAGTGTTCCTATGTGCTCTCCACTTCAGTTTAGAAAAGACCAATGTTATGTTGGAAAGTGATTTCAGAAATTTAAAAGAAATGAAGAAAACACTGAAAGGACCCAAGACCCACAGTGTTGCCTAGAGATTTGGATCTCTTCCCAAGGAAAGAATGATGAACATAAATAAGCAAGTGATGTCTGAACTATTCATGCCTGCATATATCTATTTTTAAATACTATACTGTATCATTTATCTGGACATTATTTATTTGCCAATCTAAAGAGAAAACAAACTTAAAATAGCTTCTGAGCAACTGAAATAGATGTTCCTAAGTCTGCTCACTAACTTTATAGCTAAGGGATCCCCTCTCTACTCACCCAGAGCCTACTTTCTTATACGGTACAGACACTTCTAACAAACATGAATATCAGCCTCCACAGCACATAAACGATTGAAGCAGCATAGCAGATGGGGAACAAATGGGGAGAGGGTCTCAGACATACTGGGAGCAGCAAGAATAATAGCTGACAGCTTGATTGTGAAGGAGGAGACAGAAAATCCATACAAAGCAAACATAAAACTATAAAAGCTTAGCAGTCTGGAGTCATTCAGAGTTTTACAATTTACCAATCCCAGAAGGTCTCACTGTATTATAGCACAGAATAAAAACGGGTGCTCATAGTTATAGCTTTGGGTCATCAAGAAGAGATTAAGTGTTGTTAAATGTGACTATCTTTAAAAGGGCATATTTAGAATAATTTCCCCTGAAATTGGCTATCATTCAGATAAAAGTCTTCGTGCTTAAAAAAACTGACCTTTAGTAGTTTGGAAATTTGTATGTATGTAGAGATTATTTCCTTCTCCATAATGCCAAATAATTAGTGCATACAAGTTCCTCAATGCTCTGAGGTCAACATAGCTAAATGTTCTTATTCAAATTGAATTTTATAACCACAATGCTTTCTACATTGAAACAGCTGGTACAGTGAAGAAAAGAATATGCCAAATTGAGAACCAGAAGATTTTCTTGATCCCTGCTCTACCACTGAGCTGCCGGGTGATATGAGGAAGTCAGTTGCACTTTGGTGCTCAGTTTTCTCATCTGTTCAGTGGGTTTCTCAGACCCCATCCAGCTTGACAAACTAAAAAATTTTTTTAAATCATAGCTCAATAAATTATAGATTACTAGAGGCTCAATGCACAAAATTTGTGCAAGAGTAAGGCCTTCCTTCCCCTGGCTGCTGGCACCAGCTTCCCTCTGGCACCTGGGACCTGGGCTTCCCTCGCAGAGGGAGGCCCCACCCACCCACTGCAGCCCACTGGTCCGTGGACTGGGCCTCCCTGTGCTGGGTGATTATGGGGTGATGGCCAGGCCCTGGACCAATTGCATCCCACTGGCCTTGGCTGGCCTGACGCCAGCAGGTGTCATAGCGTGGTCCTGGATGGTTGTCCGGATGGTTGTCCTGGTGGTCATTCCACTGTTCGGCAGTTCGGTCGATTTGCGTATTATGCTTTTATTATATAGGATTTCTTTGTGGTTGATGCAAAACTGAACCACACAGGCTACAAACTAAACTGAAAGTTTGTTCTCGCCAGTATTCAGTTAAGGTACTTAAACATGAAAAAACTTGGAGCCTAAAATGTTAATGCCTTTTATCTCTTTGTGGTGAGATTACAGATCATTTTATTTTCTTCTTTCTGCCTTTCTTGTATTTCCAGTATTTCTAAAAGACTTGTGTATTCCTTTTTATAATAAGAAAACAAGCAATAAAAGCTCATTTAAAAATATAAACATGAAGGAGAAACTTGAGACTTGAGCCCCTCCCAATGATTAGAGAAGCTCAGACTTAAAGGCAGAGCTCGTTTGAAATAGAGGGTGGGTAATGTATGCTGAAGGTAGAGCACCCACTTTGAGAAACATCTCTGTGACTGTTATCTCTGCCACATCCAGACCTCTCAAAATCACTGGCAACTTTTCTGACTTGGAGAATAAAATCAGCATTTAGCAAACATAGGGATATGGTGTTAAAAGGAAAATCCCCAAAACACAACTACTTGTAACCCAGGATTCTCATCTGCCCTGTCATCTGGATTGCTTATTAAGGCAACACAGCCTCTTTGCCAGGATCAATCTCATTGCGACTCATCAAATGCTAACTGAGGAAGAAGCTTGTTTCTAGACTGCATCTCTGGCTGTGTTTTCTAAGATCATCTCCTTGTACAATGGTTAGAAAATCTGCAGCCTATTGGGGGCCTGTCTAAAAATGTTGGAGAAATAGAAAAGGATCCAAGGGACTGAGAAAGCTCTGAATGTTGAATGTCCCTGGAAACTGGCTGCCCGGGTGCTGCCAGGAACTTGGGAACAAATTGATTGTAGCTCAGGAAAATGGGCCTGGCCTGGCCAGCCCCAACTTGGCAACAGCTTGTGGGGAGTAAATCCTCTCACTGAAGGTTTTGTTTAATCTGAATAAATTCAATTTCAAAATCTGCCCTTGATCTAAGCCCCTTAAGCTTGTGAGGAGAACTGAGGGCCTCCAGGGTCAATACCAATAACAAAAGACAGGAAAAGTCCACCTTCCTGCATCTCTCATTGCTGCATTCTATTAGCTGTAAATGTTTCCCTTCAATAAAGTCATCTTTGGAGAAACTTCCTCCCTTTATTTTAAAGATGACATTTAGTGTTTTCTTTTTAGATATTTAACACATCCCTTATAGAAGGGACCCTGGACAGAATGTTAGGAGGCCTGGGTATGGCTCTCATTATGCCACTACCAGTGGCGGGATTTTGGCAAAACAACTTCTCTGGATTTCAGTATTATAATCAGTACAATGAGGTAGTTGGGTTAGACCAGTGGTCGGCAAACTCATTAGTCAACAGAGCCAAATATCAACAGTATAACGATTGAAATTTCTTTTGAGAGCCAAAAACCCGACTTCTGCGCATGGGCCACGAAGTTTCAATCGCACTGTACGTGCGCACCCACACATGGCATTTTGTGAAAGAGCCACATTCAAGGGGCCAAAGAGCCACATGTGGCTCACGAGCCACAGTTTGCCGACCACTGGGTTAGACATTTTGCAACACTTGTCCTTATGCTGCAGGTAACTAGCTAACAACCATGACACTTAGAAGTTTTGAGAGATGGGGGTGGAGGAGAGGTTGGATAGGATGATTATCTATATATATAAAAGCCTAAGCGACCATTATGACCGGCTGGTAGCTATGACGCGCACTGACCACCAGAGGACAGATGCTCAATGCACAGGATCAGGCTCCCTCCTGTCTGGATCAGACCTGTGGGGATCAGACCGAAATTAGCTATCCGACATCCCCCGAGGGGTCCTGGATTGTGAGAGGGCGCAGGCCAGGCTGAGGGACCCACTGGTGCACGAATTCATGCACCGGGCCTCTAGTAATCAAATAAGCTTGGTAAACACTGAAGACCACATCCCTACTTGGAGATTTTCAGTGTCATTAGCATATTAAAGGGTCTGAGAAGTCTTGTGGGAGAGAAACTTTTACAGATATTTTCAACCCCAGTTTTTCAGAACTTTCTTTCTGAACCAGGAAGACCCCTTTGGTAATTCCTGTTGTCAGACCAGTGTCCTACTCTGACAATGACATAGACGGTCCCTTGTTTGGTTTACATTTTAGCAGTTACAAGACTATATATGTGGAGGGCTTGATCCAGATCTTTAATATTTCTGATAGCTTATGGTTGAGAGATATAATTTATTTGTGCTCTGATATTAGATAGAATTGTCCTCATCATTGTCTTTAAAGAGATAGTAACTCAACTTAAACTGGATTTCAAAAAATTAAATTATTGCCCTGGCCAGTGTGGCTCAGTTGGTTGGGCATTGTTCCATGCATCAAGAGGTCACTGGTTCAATTATAGGTCAGTGCACATGACAAGGTTGAGGGCTTGATCCCTGGTAGGAGGTGTTCGGAAAGCAGCCAATTGATATTTTGCTCAAATCCATTTTCACTCACATCAATGTTTCTCTTTCTCTCCCTCTCCCTTCCTCTTTCTCTAAAAATCAATACAAAATATTTTTTAATGGAATTACTAGTTTATCACTCCTAACTAAATGTTAAGGAAAATCTTAGTTTGGGGCCTCTTTGGGTAGAGAAATTCAAATGATGTTCTTAGGATGCATTTTTTTCCTCTCCAGCTCTCTATTCTGCCTTTCTTCTGTGTTGATTCCATTCTCAGACAGGCTTTCATCTCAGAGTGGGAAGACACCCATGAGACCAGGCTCTCTCCTAACTGCTCAGCAATCCAACCAGGTTCCAAAATATCCTGAAATTGATTTTCAAGATTGTCAGTCATCCTGTAGCAGAGAAACTTTTCACATGTGGGCAATCCAGTGTTAAACTCTCATCCATCAGGCTTAGGTCACATGCCTATTCCTGAACCAACCCCTGTGACCAAGGACTTAAAATGCTGTGACTGACCAGCGTGGGTCACATGTTCATCCCTGAGGCTCCCTAGCTTAATAGTAATGGGAGTGAGATTTTCTAAGCACAGTCAGGGAGCTTTCCCAAAAGGTAGAGGAATGAAAGACCAAAAGGTGTAGAAATGAATGATAGACAGGTAAAAGCAATAAATGTCCATGATGGCTGTATTATTGATCTGGTGGCAAATAGTGAGTGGAATCTTTCCTTTAATTGGCTATTTGCTGGTGTGTTGTTCTGTCTGGTCATTGCCCCCTAGGTAGAGTCTAGGTAGAAAGAGACTGAGATTCATCCCGATAGCACCAGTGATACCCTGCTCTTATGGCCTATGGACCCTAGAGCTCCTGAGCAAAGAATGCATTATCCAACCTGAGACAATTGTGAGAGTGGAATACTTATGTTGGGACAACGGGCATAAACTAGCATTGTTCCAGACATTCTAGGACATGTAATTATCCTACTGTGAAACAACCAAATGCAATTCACTCGATTCTACCAGTATTGACAGAGCCTTTTCTGTGCTGACTCTGGGATAAAAAGGGGGAAAGTTGTCAATTTGGGATGCCCTGATATTTATTCCAGCTTTAGCAGCTCTATTCTCTCTCTCCCTCTTTCTCCCTCTTTCTCTTCCCTCCCTCTCTTCCTCTCTTTTTCCCTCCCACCCACCTTCTCTTCTTCCCTCCTCCCCTTTTGCTGGCAGAGGTGTACACGGTCCTTTATGTTCCTCAGCATGAGAATAAAAAACTCTGTGTTGCCAATCTCAGAGATTTAAATTTGCAGCCTGCTCTTTCATTCTGGAATAAGAGACACTGACTCAGGCTAAGGAATGTAAAGCATGAGTAAGTAGATGGTGAGTTTGAGGCAGAGTCCTTCCCTGGCCCTTAAGAACATACCCCAGCCCTAGCTGGTTTGGCTAAGTGGACAGAGCGCTGGCCTGCGGACTGAAGGGTCCCGTGTTCAATTCCGGTCAAGGGCACATGCCTGAGTTGTAGGCTCGGTTGCCAGTAGGGGGCCTGCAGGAGGCAGCCGATCAATGATTCTCTCATCATTGATGTTTCTATCTCTCTCTCCCTCTCCCTTTCTCTCTGAAATCAATAAAAATATATTTTAAAAAAAGAACATACCCCACTTTCTCCAATACAGTATCACTTATTAAAGAGACTATCTTTCCCCCATTGAGTATTCTTGGTGCGCTTGTCACAGATTAGTTGACTGCATATGCATGGGTTTATTTCTGACCTCTCTATTGGTCTGTGTATCTGTTGTTATGCCAGTACAATAGTCTTAATTACTATAGACTCATGATATAGTTTGAAATTGGCAAGTGTTATGGCCCCATCTTTGTTTTCCTTTCTCAAGATCACTGTAACTATTTGGGGTCTTTTGTGGTTCAAATAGAATTTGAGAATTTCTTTTCTATCTCTGTAAAAAATGCCACTGGAATATTGATAGAGATTGCATTGAATCTGTAGATCACTTTGGGTAGTATGGACAATGCTAATTCTTCCAATCCATGAACACAGGCTAGATCTGTGTTCTGAATCTCCAAGTTACCATCTGTAAAGCAAAGATCTTATACTCCCTTTAGAGTATCATGGTGATGAATAGATCATGCAGGACACTTTTATAGGGAACACTTTAAAAATAACATGCATGCCTGAGCTGGTTTGGCTCAGTGGATAGAGCGTTGGCCCTTGGACTGAAGGGTCCTGAGTTCGATTCCGGTCTAGGACATATGCCTGGGTTGCGGGCTTGATCCCCAGTAGGGGGCATGCAGGAGGCAGCTGATCAATGATTCTCTCGCATCATTGATGTTTCTTTTTCTCTCTCTCTCTCTCTTTCTCTCTCTCTCCCTCTCCCTTCCTCTCTGAAATCAATAAAAATATATTTAAAAATAAAATAAAATAGCATACATGAAGTACTTATATGGTAAATTTTATTTAGAAGAACAAGTAGACCAGACTTTTAGGATAGAAAAGAAAATTAGTGATGGTTAAACCAGAATGCCCAACAAGAAGACAAAACTGAGAGCCAGATCTAAGTTCACTGCCACTTACTTTAACTCCCACAGCCTCAGTTTCCCCATTTGTAAAACGAGGGTTAGACAGAGGATTAAGATCCTATTAGCATCTTAAAATTTCTTTGTTTCAGTTCATGTTTATATGTCCAGCAAATTCCATCATGAACTAGGCAAGGGGCAGCAGGACTAACCTGATTTCTGTGTCTCAGCTATACCAAGTTTGTTCCCACCCCAGAGCCTTTGCTTCTGCTCTTTCCCCTGCTTGGCCCACTCTGCCGCCAGATCTTCCTGGGGAAGATTGTTTCTTTGAATCAATGACAAGTGTCATCTCTCAGATCTATTTCTCAGCACTCAATCTCAATAGCTCCCTCACTTAATATTTTACACTATTTACATTCTTAGTTGTGGGGGCTGTCCTGATCATTGTAGGATATTTAGCAGCATCCCCAGCCTCTGCCCACTAGATGCCAGTTGTGATAATCAGAAATGTCCACAGACATAGCTACATAATCTGCCTGGCCAGTGTAAGCAACTGAAGTTCATGACCCATGCTCTAGAAGTGCACATCTAAATGGAAGATTCTAAACCCAATCTATTAATTAATGGAATAAATAAATTGCTTTATTTCAATCTGGTTCCTTCTCTGAACTCTGTCCAGGTCTACACTGTACATCTCAGGTCTGGCCTCAACCCTGACATTGAATCTCTGTGTGACCTTGAATGAGCTACTTCTCTTTTCTAGGACTTAGTTTGCATGAAGAACAAGTAGACCAGACTTTTAGGATAGAAAAGAAAAGGAAATGATGTATATCTCCTTTAATTTCATTTTTACTTACTTATTCCAGTAAGTAAAAATGAAATTAAAATACTCTCCATTTTCTGCTGAGTTTATGAAGATGCTAATCAGATTAAAATACCTCTATTAACTCCCTGTTACTTCAATAGCAATTCTTGTGGGATTAAATACAGAACTTATTGGTGGTTTATTAAATAACAACAGAAACTCTCTCTTCTTTGGCAATTTATTTGTACTGCTCTAAGGAACAATTTCTCCTTCTAGACTGCAAGCTCTTTAAAGCCTATAACCATGCCCTATATACCTCCGCATTTCCACGTTGCCTAACCAGGGGTGGAGACACCCAGGAGATATTCAATATGCTTTTGTTGGATGAATGAATATGTGGTTCGAAATTTGGGAGAGAAGGAGGTGCTGCAGTTTGTAGAAAGATAAACAATACATTTTAAAAGAAAATTTAGAAAACACAGAAACAAATAAAAAACAAATGTTATCTATACTCCAATTCTTGTCACTGAAATATACTTCCATATATCTTTTTTTGTTAAGATACATTTGGACAATATATTTTGTCACAAAATTGCCATAATATTTAAATGCAAGTTTTCATCTTGCTTTATTTTACTCCTTACTACGTAATATGAGCTTTTTCTAAGTCATTAAATATTTTTCCAAAACACCATTTTGAATGGCTACATATTTCAATGTTGCATGGATAATGATTTACTCATGGATATCACATTGGTTTTGATATGGGCCATTATAAAATAGTAGTTTGATGAACAACTTTATGCAAAGATAGGATACATAATTTGACACATTCTTAAAGTCAAATTATTGTGCCCAAAGATATGAATGTTTTAAAAGCTTTTTAAATTTTTTTTAAATATATATTTTATTGATTTTTTTTTACAGAGAGGAAGGGAGAGAGATAGAGAGTTAGAAACATCGATGAGAGAGAAACACCGATCAGCTGCCTCCTGCACACTCCCTACTGGGTATGTGCCCACAACCAAGGTACATGCCCCTGACCAGAATTGAACCTGGGACCCCTCAGTCCGTAGGCCAATGCTCCATCCACTGAGCCAAACCAGTTAGGGCTGTTTTAAAAACTTTTGACACGTGTCAGCAATTCCCTTCCATATTTCTGCAGTAAAAACAGTAATTTATTAGATGGTACTTTATTCACAATAGTGATACAGAAGAGGACCAACTTATGAGCAGCAGTAGTAATAATTATAATAAAAATAATAATGGCAGCTATAGAACTTACAATTTAGAAAGTGCTTATCTCCTCCTTATCTCCTTTTGTACTTAAGAATTCTCTTCTTTTATGCTTAAGCAGATTTATTTCCACATTACAGATAAAAAAACTAAAGCTTGAGAAGATTAAATGATTTGTTCATGAATGTAACAAAAAGGGCCTTTGAGTATTAGAACTATAACCTCAAAGGAGAGAGTGGCATATTTTGTGAACAGATCAGTGAAAAAAACTTTTGGAGCTAGTGATGAAAATTTAAATTCTAGGGACATTTCACAAAGGATGTTCCTTAAGCTCTTACAGCCTAGAAATACTTTCTTAAAATACCTTGAGAAGTTTGTACCTTTGTGGGCCCCCAATTGTGTATGATTGGAGATAATATTCTAGGCTAGAAGTGATTTTTATAAGAGAGGAAATGATGTATAGAACTTGTAGATGCATATAGAACTTGTTTTAGATGTGCAGAGAATGTCAGAGCTAGAAGGGTTTTTAGAGATTATCTCCTCTAATTTCTTCATGCAAACTAAGTCCTAGAAAAGAGAAGTAGCTCATTCAAGGTCACACAGAGATTCAATGTCAGGGTTGAGGCCAGACCTGAGATGTACAGGGTAGACCTGG
Source organism: Plecotus auritus (assembly GCF_963455305.1). Lineage (NCBI taxonomy): Eukaryota > Metazoa > Chordata > Mammalia > Chiroptera > Vespertilionidae > Plecotus > Plecotus auritus. The sequence continues at coordinate 126,149,763 of NC_137783.1, forward strand.
ACAGAGTTCAGAGAAGGAACCAGATTGAAATAAAGCAATTTTTAAAAAAGTTTCAGACCAAGGGAAGTCTTAATGCATTTAGCATAATATGAGTGTTCCTATTGTGTTACATCCAAATGCAATTTCAATTTACACAAAATGCAAAGAAACATCTGTGTACATCACTCAAATACGCTTTCCTGTTTTCTTCGTTTATTATGCTTTTTTTTTTAGCTAAGTAATTTATTTAATAGGGTCATATGAGTCATACAAATAAGAAAGTAGAGTAATGCAATGCTTCTCTGTAAAGTGTAAGTAAATCAGACCAGTTGTTTCTGAAACTGGTTGACTCTCAAAATCACATGGAGGGATTTCTGAGTATACAAGTTCCCAGCCCTACTTTCAGAGATTCTGATTCAGTAGACCTGATGAACTTGACTATTTACTCCCAAAGTTGCTTTAAAAAAGTATGCAAACATTTTCATGTTTAACCAAATCCTTGAAAATAAGATAATGAATTCTCAAGTAGTCTTAAGACACAACACAATGATTTCTTTTTGGAAATGTCAAAATCAGTTGACTGTTCTTCCTTAAAAATTAATTTGGAGAGGTAAACTTTTCAATGTCTGTTCAAAATGACTCTATACTTAGAAGTGTCTGAAAAAATTAAGTTAGGGAGGCAGTAATAGTCAATAAATGGATTTTCTGTTGTGTAAATGTTTATACAGATGTTGTAAGCGAGACTTTTCAAGAAAACCCATAGGTTGCTGACAGCAGACAACTTTGCATATGTGTGTTAACAGGAGAATGTGCTGTGTTTCAAATGAATGGGGAACTGGGTCTAAATGACTTTCAGATTAGCTGGAACAGATGGAAGGGTCACAGTTGAACAACTTGACACACCAGCATAAAGGCAACGTCCAAGTGGAGTTCATTGCCTCTGACAGATACTGTCAATCAACCCGGGCACTCTCTCAGTTAACCAACAGGCTGGACCTTTAAAGATTTAAAAAAGAATTTTAAAAAAGTATTTTGAGGCAAGAACTGGACTTTATCTTTATTTTTATTGTTGTTTTTTCAGGATTAAATTCCATTCCAGACTGACTAAGTTTTTAGAAACTAAACAACAGGTTATAGATATTTTGGGAACGAATATGATATAAACTTGGCATAACAGGCTTTCACTAATATATTATTTTGTAAAACTTTATTCCACATTATGGTTTTTGAGGGTTCTATCAGCATACTAAGCAAAACAGGACAGAATGCCAGAATGAAGGAAATGCAAGTGTGTGTTTTTTATACTATTGAACTTGAATTTTGATCCACTGTTACCAGAATGACACATACAAACAAATATTAAAATGTACTATATTTAGGTTATTCTTTTTATAGATCTAATTTTGTAACTTGACATGTGTTAAGCTTTTGCATGTGGCCCAAATGGTAAAAAAAACACACACAATTAACCAGATTATCTTCTGTTGTGAAAATAAGATGAGGCATGGGAGGTAGCTTTGTCCCCGTCGGGCCACTAGGGGAGCTTTGAAGGGTCTGAAGACCATTCCAGACCATCAGCCTCAAGTGGGCATTCTACAGAAAACTACCATTTTCTTTCCTGCCTCCGCACAGCTGATTAATTCAAATTAACACACTGGTTCCTATGTGCTTCTATGCATGTGCCTAGAAAGTTGGAGTCCTGGAGAAGTTCAGAAAGGACATTGCTATTTGTACTTCTCCATCAGGGAAGCACTCTGATTTTGCTCCTTGGCTTGATCATGGGCCCTAATGGTTAGTCTGAGAGCGCCCATGGGTAGTGGAGAGGAGATGCCAATTATTAGAAGCACTGGGAATGTTGCACAGTATATGTAATAACTAAGTGGTTAACCTTATAGCCTAATCTCCTTCCTGGAGGCCAGATGCATATGAAATAGTGGCTTGAAAAACAATGCATCAACGGAGCATCTTGCTGATGGTATTTCTGTGCTTATGGTGGTGTTTTATATCCTAAAGGCATTTGTATAGGACCATGGACGATAGCCCAAAGTTTCAAAGGGTAGAAAGCAATTTCCTTCACTCTGTGCTTAGACACGACATACATAGCATCACCATTTCCTCCCCCAAACAATGCCCCACCTTAGAAAACCTGTCTCACTCACAGTCTAGAAGAGGGAGCACAAAGAACTGCACAACTACAGCACAACTATAGCCTAGTCACAGCTGCTTAAACCAGTGTGGACACCTGGCCCAAGTTTAGCCAATTAGAGTCTCTTTCCCAGGAGTTTGAAATTTAGGCAGAGACTGAGTCAGTTGGCAATGTGGGTAGTTGCAGCTGTGGGCAGGTAGGTAGCCAACATAGCTACCCAAAGCCTCGCGCAAGTGGAATTTTGGGAGAATAGAAATTTAAAACTTGGCAGGAGAAACTAATCTATAATGAGGAAGAGTAGATTAGACATGAACAAAGGAGCCCAAGTGAGAGATACACATGGCTCCAGGGGAAAAGAGGTTAATTTTTCTGTTCTCATGAGACCCTGCTGTACATTCTGCAATTGGGTTATGGGAAAGTTCCCTTTATCCTCACATTAAACTCACTTTTTACTTAAATGGATTACTAGAGTCTCTGTTCTTTACAAGCACATATTTTGACTAGGACACCATGGTATTTCTTTTTTTAATTTTTTATTGATTTCAGAGAGGAAGGGAGAGGTAGGGAGAGGGAGGGAGAGAGAGAAACATCAATGATGAGAGAGAATCATTGATCAACTGCCTCCTGCACGTCCCACACTGGGGATCAAGCCAGCACTCCGGGCATATGACCTGACCTCCTGGTTCATAGGTCAATGATCAACCACTGAGCCACACACTAGCCCTGCGTAGCCTGGGTTCAAAGACTTGGAGAAAGGGCTGATGTGCAAATTAATACACAAGACAAGAAATATAAATTTGGAAATTATGGGGAAAGCCAGTTGTGAACTTGGTACAAGGGACCAAGTTCCACTGAGTCTCCATTCCCATCTGCTTTTTATTTACTAGAATACACAATTGCTTTTTAAGAATGCAAACAGGCATATCAAAGGTGATGTTTAGTAAACAGTAAAGAGATCAACAGGTTTGGGGGGTTGCCTTCGGCTATTGAGTCAGCAACAGGTAATAAAATGCAGATATTCAGCCTTCTGAATATCAAAAACCCCATTCAGCCTTCTGATTGGACTTCTCCAATTTATATTAATTACTGTTGATCTTGGCTTCCGGCAACAGGCTGGGAGAATTTCCATTTATTTCTTTAATTTAAAACATTTATTGAGCACCTACTATGTAGATGGCATTGTGCCAGCCTTTGGGAATACGGTACTAGTAATGAATGAAAAGGGCAGGGGATACCCTCCTGAGGAATTTTAGATTATGCCTGTCATTTTGCTTTCTCCTCACCACCTCTACCATCAACTGATGAGTGGGTACATAAATGTGGTATATTCATATAATGGAGTATTATTTAGCCATGAAAAAAATGAAGTACTAATACATGGCTACAACATGGATGAACCTTGAAAACATTATACTCAGTGAAAGAAGCCAGACACGAAAGGCAAATCCGCAGAGACAGATAGTAAATTAGTGATTGCTAGGGGCTTGGAGCATTGAGGAATGAGAAGTGACTGCTAACAGCATGAGGTCCCTTTTTGGAGTGATGAAAATGTTCAGGGATTAGACAGTAGTGATGGTTGCACAACATTGTGAATATACTGAAAACTACTGAATTGTATATTTTAGGAGTGTGAATTTTATGGCATGTGAATTATATCTTAATAAAAATTATGCCAAAAAAAAAAAAAGAGTAAAGGAAAGAAAAACCAAACAGGAGAGCAAAGGAAGGTGTGCTGGCCGCTAAGCTCTCCAGCTCCCAGCCCATCCTTCTATACCTGCTTTGTGACGCTGGGGTGGAGATTCTGCAATCCACATTGCTCTTTGGATAGCGGCCCAGTGGTCGGCAAACTCATTAGTCAACAGAGCCAAATATCAACAGTACAATGATTGAAATTTCTTTTGAGAGCCAAATATTTTAAACTTAAACTTCTTCTAACGCCACTTCTTCAAAATAGACTTGCCCAGGCCGTGGTATTTTGTGGAAGAGCCACACTCAAGGGGCCAAAGCCAACCACTGGGATAGCCCATTGGGAGGAATTAGAGGGGGCCTGGGAAGCCGGAGGAGGAAGAAGGGATATACTTCCTGTGTTTATTAGTTCTGGGCCGTCTTACAGTCCAATTTGCCCTTTGAGTCTTTGAATACTTTAATTCATTAAGTTAAATGTTCTTTGTTCACATAACTATTGTAGTTTCTACTTTCCTGGTAGAATACTAAGTTATACAGATAGAAATAATGCAGATTAAAACAGAATTGCCAAATTAGAGAGGAGACAGACATACAGTGAAGCAATAGTTCTGTGATAAAATCAATGAAAGAGACAAACTTCTGGAAAATCATATTTAGAATGAGAAAAAAAGAGAAGGGGGATAGGTACGTGTCTAAGCACAGGAAAAGATGCCTACTTTATTTTATGAAATAAACAAAAGAATAATAGACTCAAAGTTGAGCATCACCCATGATTTAGGTATTCTCCTAACTACTTTACATGTATAATCTCATTTAATCCTACTTGTCTTTTTAAAAAAACATATCTTTATAGATTTTAGCGAGAGAGGAAGGGAGATGGAGAAATAGAAACATTGATAAGAGAGAAACATTGATTGGCTGCCTTCTGCACACCCTCTACTGAGGAGCAAGCCAACAACCTGGCATGTGCCCTTACCAGGAATAGATGACCTCTTGGTTCATGGGTCAACATTCAACCACTAAGCCACACCAGCCAGGTTCTACTTGCCTTTCAAGTAGGTATCATTACTCCCATCCTACAGGTAGGCAAAAGGAGATTTGGAGAAGTTGAATTACTTACCCAAATTCATGCAGGGAGTAAGAGTCAAAGTTGAGATTCTGGCCAGGATCTGTCTGACTTCAAAGTCTAGAATTTTTCTGACATGGTTAGTTGTGAAGAACGTCCTGGTGACTTGAACCCACACTTTTCTTGCCCTCCTTTGAATAGTGTTTGATGTCTATTCTGAATGACTGATTTGACATTTAATAGATAATTACTTATAATATTGACTGTATTTTGGAGTGTGAACCTTCACTCCTCAGCTAAACTCTAAACCAGTGATCCTCAGTGGGATGGCACTGCCCCTAGGAGACATTTTTGGAATTTACATTTGTGGGGACTGTCATCACATTGATTGGAGAGGATCACTGTCATTTCCTGTTTACATATGTGGGGACTGGTCATCACATTGATAGGAGAGGAACATTGTTGTTTCCAGTGCAGGGGCAATGCACAGTGTAGTCCCAGACAATGAGTAATTATCCTATCACCCACAAGATTTTGTCATGTTCCACTAGACATTCAAGGTTAGAAACTTGTTTATAATTATCCAAGGCTCAAACCTAATTATGTTTTACATAAAGACACCAAATAATCTTTTACATTTTTAACCAGGAATACAACAACCATTGTTAAAAAAATGAAAACTCTTTGGCCAAGAGTTTGTCACCATTTCAGAAAATTCCATCCACTGATGGTAACAATGAGTGTAGCATTTGAGTCTAACAAAATATAGCTGTGCCAGTCTGCTTTTGTACCTGTTGCATGTACACCAATTCTACATGTGAATGAGCATTTCTGATCCACTTAGACTACTGGTCTAAGTCTCCTCAAGGATTTACGTATTGAAATGCATGCTGTTTTTTTATAAACTAGAGGCCCGGTGCACGAATTCATACACAGGTGGGGTCCCTCGGCCTGGCTAGTGATCGGGGCCGATCAGGGTCACAGGAGGTTGGCTGGGGGAATGGGCTGTGGGAGGTTGGCTATGAGAACGCACTGACCACCAGGGGGCAGCTCCTGCATTGAGTGTCTGCCCCCTGGTGGTCAGTGCATGTCATAGTGACCAGTTGACCAGTCGTTCGGTTGTTTGGTTACTTAGTCTTTTATAATATGGATTATTTTCCTTTTATTTCTCCTTCATATCACTGATAGAGCATACATTACTTTTTTGAAATTATATATGCAAGTAGACTATCTCATGTATGATAATATCTATAGATAATTTCAATTCAGTAAAGAGAATGTTAACACTGGTTTGGGGGAAGGAGCAGACCGAGAAGCAGGACTCTGAGCCCTGGGGTGACAGGGACCAAGTCTCACCCTGATTTGGCTTCCCAGACTTCCTGGTGGAGTTCTATGTAATTTGGAAGGAGGTGAGCATTTGTAGAATCTAACCAAGAGCAGAAAAGTGGCTCCAAACAAGCCTGCTAGCTGCTGAAGCTGTGTGTAAGGAAGGTCCCTGTCTATCAGAGTTCATTCCTGTTTGAACATTGGATGGACATGTGCTAAGTCTCTGATTCCTGAACTTGCCCCTTGATCTCACACTTCCGAGTTTTGACTGTTTCTCCACTGAAAGTTTGTTTCCTCCCCAGACAATCTCCTCAAGGACAAATCCAACTTTATCTTTTAAGACACAATTCAAGATAATTTTCCTGATCCTCTCCTCTTTCCTCCCAACTCTTTAAAATTGAACTAATCTCGGAGAAACCAAGATGGCGGCATAGGTAAACACCTAAACTGCGGCCTCGCACAATAATTTCAAAACTACAACTAAAAGACAGAACGGACACCATCCAGAACCACAGGAAAGCTGGCCGAGTGAAAATTCTACAACTAGAAGGAAAGAGAAAAGCTCACAGAGAATTGGAGGTACTGCAAAGGGTCTTTGTGTGCGCAGAGAGGAAGGGCAGCTGAGAGCCTGGCTGACTTTCTCTGGCGGAAGGGGGAAGGAAGCCCCCGACCGCACTGAACCTCAGTTCTGACTGCACTGAACCCCAGTTCCGGGCGATCCCCTGGGGACCCACGCTCTTACGGGGGGAGTCTGGACTCTCGGGCGGAGACTCAGGAGCTGGGGAAGGCGGAGGTCTGAAGACGCGTGCGCGCTAGTGCGCACAAAGGCTGCGGAGGTTGCCACAGGCTTTCCCTAGTGGAAGGGAGTCAGAGGCTCCTGACTGCACTGAGCCCCAGTTCTGACTGCACTGAACCCCAGTTCCGGGCGAGCCCCTGGGGACCCACGCTCTTACGGGGGGAATCTGGACTCTCGGGCGGAGACTCAGGAGCCGGGGAAGTCAGAGGACTGAAGGTGCGCGCATGCACCCAAGGGCAAGGCTGACGGGAAGCCAAGACTGTCTGCTCCGCCCGGAGACTCCACCCCATCTAAGCTGAGCACAGAGGCTATTGCAATTTGGCAAGTCTAATCCTATAAGGCTGTCTCCAGCACCAAACTTCTCCCAGCATAGACACAGCTGATCCTTATAGCCAACTGGCCTGGAGGTCAATTCCTCCCAGTGATACCAACAACAATCAAGACTTAATTACAACAAGGCTGTACACACAGTCCACAAAGGGGTGCACCAAGAGTGTCCACCTCAGGTTAACTGGGGAGGCCGACCCACTGGGCCATATAGGAAACCTAGCACACAAATCTACCCTACAAACTCAGGGAAGCAGTGAAAATGCGGCGTCAAAGAAACAGATCACAAACGAAAGAAATGGAGGAAAATAAATGACTGGATATAGAATTCAAAACCACGGTTATAAGGCTTTTCAAGAATATCCTAGAAAAGGCCGATAAATATAACGAGACCCTCGAAGATATGAAAAAGGACCAACTAGAAATTAAACATACACTGACTGAAATAAAAAATATTATACAGAGACCCAACAACAGACTAGAGGAACACAAGAATCAAGTCAAAGAATTGAAATACAAAGAAGCAAAAAACACTCAACCGAAAAAGCAAAAAGAAAAGAAAAAAATCCAAAAAGTTGAAGATAGTGTAAGAAGCCTCTGGGACAACTTCAAGCGTACCAACATCAGAATTATGGGGGTGCCAGAAGAAGAGAGAGAGCAGGATACTGAAAACCTATTTGAAGAAATAATGACCGAAAACTTCCCCCACCTGGTGAAAGAAATAGACTTACAAGTCCAGGAAGCACACAGAACCCCAAACAAAAGGAATCCAAAGAGGACCACACCAAGACACATTATAATTAAAATGCCAAGAGCAAAAGACAAAGAGAGAATATTAAAAGCAGCAAGAGAAAAACAGTTAATTACCTACAAGGGAGCACCCATACGACTGTCAGCTGATTTCTCAACAGAAACTATGCAGGCCAGATGGGAGTGGCAAGAAATTTTCAATGTGATGAATAGCAAGAACCTACAACCAAGATTACTCTACCCAGCAAAGCTATCATTCAGAATTGAAGGGCAGATAAAGAGCTTCACAGATAAGAAAAAGCTGAAGGAGTTCATCACCACCAAACCAGTATTATATGAAATGCTGAAAGGTATTCTTAAAGAAGAGGAAGAAGAAAAAAGTAAAGATAAAAATTATGAACAACAAATACATATCTGTCAACAAGTGAACCTAAAAATCAAGTGAATTAACCTGAGGAACAGAATAATCTGGTGAATATAATAGAATCAGGGGCATAGAAACGGAGTGGAATGATAATTCTCAGGGGGAAAGGGATATGGGGGGTTCAGGAAGAGTCTGGACAAAAATCATACACCTATGGATGAGGACAGTGTGGGGGAGGTAAGGGCAGAAGGTGGGGTGGGAACTGGGTGGAGGGGAGCTATGGGGTGAAAAAGGAGAAACAATTGTAATAATCTGAATAAAGAATTATTAAAAGAATAAATAAATAAATAAAATAAATAAATAAAATTGAACTAATCTCCCTTTCTTCTGACCTTCCGTGTTATTTTACATGCACCTCTTTTGTGCCATATTGTGTTTTTTTTTTAAAATTATGTCTTAGAGTTCTGTGTCTATAGTCTCATTGTCCTACCTTGACAGCGAGTCCTTGGCCATGGGGATTTGTTCCTGACTCATTTCTACCAGGTGTACCAGTTAATAATGCATATTTTTTCAATAGATGGAGTTACACATATGTTGATATATATGCGATTTGATATGTATGCTATTTTGTTATATTGACAGCAAGCTTCAAAACTTCATATGTCAAATTTTCTGAAGCTGTTAACATCATAGATATTTTTACGCTTAAAAATGTCGAATTTCATGCCAAAAAAAGAGCATTTTCGGGAAGTTTTAATTCATTACTTTATTTTGAAGAAAAGTGCTGCTGAAAGTTATCGTATACTTCGGGAAGCTTATGGTGAACATGCTCCATCTCAAGATACTTGTGAATGCTGGTTTAAATGCTTTAAAAGTGATGATTTCAATGTGAAATACAAAGAACATCCAGGTCAACCAAAAAAGTTTGAAGACCAACAATTACAAGCATTACTCGATGAAGATGCGTGTCAAACTCAAAAACAACTTGCAGAAAGATTAAACATTGTTCAGCAAACAATTTCTGATTGTTTACAAGCAATGGGAAAGATTTTAAAGGAAGGAAAATGGATGCCACATCAACTGAACAAAAGACAAATGGAAAACCGAAAAGTCGTCAGTAAAATGTTGCTTCAATGGCATGAAAGAAAGTCTTTTCTGCATCGAATTGTGACTGCGATGAAAAGTGGATTTATTTTGAGAATCCCAAATGCACAAAATCATGGGTTGATCCATCAACTGCTAGGCCAAATGGCTTTGGAAAGAAGACAATGCTCTGTGTTTGGTGGGATCAGGAAGGTATGGTGTAGTAAGAGCTTCTAAAACCAGGTGAAACCATTAGTATTGATTGCTACCGACAACAAATAATCAAGTTGAATCACGCTTTGATCGTGAAATGACCAGAATGGGCCAGAAGACACGGCAAAGTAATTTTGCTTCTTGCTCCTTCAGATTACCACTTGTTCCAATCGATGGCACATGCACTTTCTGAGCAGCACTTCAAAACGTATGAAGAAGTGGAAAATTGGGTCTCTGAATGCTTTGCCTCAAAACAAGAAAGGTTCTATTGGGACAGTATCCACAAATTACCTGAAAGATGGGGAAATGTGTAGCTAGCGATGGACATTACTTTGAATAAAGCACTTTTGATGTTTCTCTTGAAATTATCGTGTTTTCTTTGATTACAAAATCCGAATTATTAACCTGTACACCTGGTATAGCCCCACACATTGAACAGGACTAGGCACAGAGTAGATGTTCAATAAATGGTTGCTAAATGAGTAAGTGATTACTGAAAAGCAGTCCTGCTTTCTGAAACTGGAAGGAAAGATGTTTCAGAGTAATGGATTCTTTCTGGTGGTGGGTTAGAAGTGGGGCAGAATTTCTTTTGAACAGTTTTTCCTAGTACTTTGCCTCATTAGGGAGCTTTGTGCTAATCCTAAAATGGGGGAGACAACTAGAATTGTGCACAAATGCATTTATTCTTATTAAGAGAAAGAATGTGCTCAATGGGGCAGCCACATCTCTAACCTCCAATCCTGCTGATTTTTGAAGATCCACACTTAGTCAGCATGCTCATCAAATCCCATGTGGTTTCATTGAAGAAGTGTTGCTGGTGCTTGATATTTCAAAACTATCCTATAGATGATGTTTCAGTGGAAATGCTGGAGGGACAGGGAAGGAGAAGGCTGCCCTACTCTGAGACTCATTTTCCTCTTTCTGGCTAAAAAGATCTCTCAATCTTTCTGGAAGAGGGGGGACAAAATGTTCACTTTGTTTATTTCACAGAGTGAAATAAATGGTGAGCAAAGAGTGCTGAATTAAAAGAACAATAATTAAAAGTTTCATATGATTTCCTTCCCAAGCATTCTCATGCCCATTGCTTCAATGACCTTAAAACAGTCCTTTGAGGTCACATTCATTCCCATTCCATTATTTGAATGAGGAAATATAACCAAATGTGTCTACTTGGGACATCTTCAAGAGCTGGGTTGTAAGTATTAAGGAGGAAGAAGTGTATCCTTTACTGAGAAGCCACTTCCATTGTATGGAAGGTGGGCAAATGTCCTTCAGAAGCAAAGGACTGGCCTAAAAGGGCTATTTGGAATCTAGTAAATGAGAGGAATAACGTAAGAAAAATTAAGTCATCAGATAGGAATCAATTCTACATTTTATTGAGCTCTGTTTGCTCCTGAGCATCATGCTGATACTTGACATACATGATCTGTTTTAATCTTTGAAAGAAAAGAGCCTGTGAGATAGGTTGTTATTAGCCCTATTTTATAGTTGAGACAATGTGGCTCAGAAAAGGCAAGTGATTTGCCCAAGGCCCCACAATCA
>NC_137783.1:133114328-133306729 GCF_963455305.1 Plecotus auritus
TGAAAGCTGAAACATGGAGAAATCCAGCTACATCTATTACTTTTCAAATTTGCTCTACATCATAGCCTTCAACACCTGATTACAGTTTGCTAAAGCTACTCTGCCAGCCTGTGGGTCCAGAAAGTGTTTGAACTTGACTTAAAAACCAGAGGTTTCCAAACTTCTTCAGTTCACAGAACTCTTGGTGAACAAAAATTTAAAATATTCCATGAAGCCCTGTGCATTTGCAACAGCCCACTGAGGTGCTTTGGTACACGGTTTGGGAACCAAACTTAAGCCATTAATTTTTTAAAACAATATTTTACTTAGAATCTCAATGTATAGAACAAAGGCAATATTTCTTATTTTGTGAGTTCCAAGATACAACAATTACATATTATAGTACCAATCAATGTGTGTGTGTGGACGGGAGTTTATGAACACAGAAAATTGAATGTCTTATATAAAAGTAAGATTCCGGATTTTGCTCGTTTTTATTCCTATTTATTATTTTTGTTCCAACCTTGGATTCCATTGTAACAGTAATTCCAAAAGAGTTTGTACACTTTTCTGGTATAATTTGTGTAGTTTAAATAATGTTCACAGATGCTCAATTACCTTCTGCTATTACAAAATATTTAAGATTTGCTCACAAATCTCTTGGAACAATAAAATAAAGTAAAAGAGAGCTTGAAATAGTAAAATGTATAAGACCTATACTAAAATGAAAGATGCAAATAAGCATGTTTTCACATATTTGTTCATCTAACTTGTTTTAGGAGATGTGGACACTTTTTTTAATTTAAATTCTTTATGGTTTAAAGTATTACGTAAGTCTCTTTTTCCCCCCATTGTCCTCTCCTTGGCCGCTCCCACCCCTCAAGATGTGGACACTTTTAGGCATATAAAATATAACCCAAGACTTCAAATAATCAAACATCCATGGTCATAAGAATATGAATTGCTCTTATATTCCATGAGCTTTTAGCTTTCCTATTTGTGAGCATCACTGTTTAATAACAAAATTATTTTTTTTTATTTTTACTTTAAATAATCATTTTACTTTTTCTTTTGACTAGTAAATGTCTTTTTAAATAACAAGAGTTCTTTTAGTCTAGTCTTGCTTCCATCTGTAAATAATATAAAGTAAAATAATGTAGTAGATCACTATTGTTATGTGGGAATGGAATGGTTGGCCAAAAAAACTAAGAAAAATAAATTTTCTGAGGAAAACAGTTTGTCAACAAATCCTATAAAGAAGTCTCACCTTTATTTGTGATAATTAAGTTATTAAGTAAGTACAGGGTGGGACAAAATAGATTTACAGTTGTGAGTACATGGAACACAGAGTTTATTCTTGTGTTATTATTTATTAATTATTGTGTTATTTTCCATATGAACAACTATAAGCCTACTTTTGCCCCACCCTATAAATGAGTTAAAAAAGCAAATGTGTATGCTATTGTTTGCCTCATGTCTCACTACTTTGCCATACTCAAAGCTCAATGAGAGTAGAAACCATGTTTGTCTTGTTCACTGTGAAAGATGCCTGACACATAGTAGGTGCTTGATGCATGTTTTTTAATAAAGTATAAATTAAGTAGGAATGGGAGAAAGGGACAGAGAGGGACAGAGGAACGGAGAGAGGAAGGAGAGAAAGGAGTACAGAATTATGGTTGGCCTTTGTGACTTTTTCATTAACAGAACCCTGAGCATTGTGCCTGGTTGAAACAGTGAATTACCCATCCTCCTTTGCAAACGGGCATGGCCAATGATATATAAATACAAAATGTGGGACTTCCAAGAAAATTCTTTATGCCCTACTACACTATCTCCTTCTCAATTCTTGAAATACACATGATGACTAGAGGCCCAGTAGTTGTCCTTGGGCCATGAGAGGAAAGCCAGAGAATTTCAGAGACTTCAATCTGATGTCCTGGAGCTTCAGAACTAATGCCGGCAACTGACTCCTACCAGACTTCTCATCTAATGATTTAGCCACAGTTAAGTAGGTTGTCTGTGGTATTGCAGTCAAATATAACACTACTTAATACAGTCTCTGAAATGCATGTCATGAAGTTCTGTAAGTGGAACTGTTATGCAACTATATTTCACTCCACTAGTGGTGAGATGAGGATTGGAAAAGAGGCGTAAATTTGTTGAAGCATAAATCTAGGAAAAATCATTGGATGTCCAAGCAAACACATCAACAGAAAATAACTCTTACCACAGGCAATATCATATTTCAAAATCACCAAAAAATCATTAGTTTAAATGTTGACTTGTTCAAAGTGAAAAGTTAGCTTTTCAGTAAACATTATACTTTAATACTCAGATATCACCCTAAAAAGTTTAATAAGGCAGCCTTTCATTTGTCATGGATTTGCCACTTAATTACCTAGACTCTTCTTCTTTTCTCATCTTTTAGATTTTGTCACTGAGCAAGACTTTGTGAAAATTCTCAGATTACAACCTTCCTTTCTATATCCAGAAAAACCTCCGTAGGCTAGGCTTCACTCTTCTAATCCATAATTACTATAATTGCTTTCTAAATTGTCTTTCTAACTACCTTTTCTTATCCATCTATCTCATCTCACCTCATCTCATCTCAAATCCTTCCATTTCATTATGTCATTTTCTGCTTATACAGCACTGACCACAGGCTCTTAACCACACACTTTTTACTATTATATGCTGTAGCTCTCTACTAATTGGTAACTTCCTGAGAAGACACTGTGCCCATACTTTTCCATCGTTCTCAATCCTGTCTTCACATTAGAACCATCTGGAGAACTTTAGAAAAAATACTGATGCCCCCGGCCAACCTATAAAGATTCTGATTCAATTAATCTGGGTTTGGCTCAGTTACCTATATCTTTTACTAGTAAAACACCTACCCACCACCAGCAATCAAATCAGCACTGTAGATACAACAAGCAGACAATAAATTTTGTACACCAGCCACTTCATGCCTTTATTCAAATGATGCCCTGGGTATGTGTACTCATATACACACACATGCACACACCCCTACAACCTCCCCAAATGTAATTTACCTATCCTTTGAGTTTAAAGTCCCACTTCCTTTGTATATCATTCTTTGATGACAACTACCAGCACTGATCTACCTTTTCTTTAATTCCATGTGATGTACCCACCCACTCCCAATCTCTTTAAGCAGCCTTGGTTGTTATTTTTTCTGTAACACACAATTAGCACCTCACTATATGCTGTCAAGCTGCTCATCTGTAAAATAAGCACAATGGCCTCGTTGACCTCAAAAGTCACTTCCTTTGACTCTAACAATCTATGAATTTACAATTTGTCTGTACTGCCCAATTTAGCATTTATTATAGATGCTATTTCCCACTAATTTTTAAGTATTTGTGTATTTTTTGTTGTCAACTAAAGTTCAGGTCCCTTAAAGGAATGGTTTTATAGGTCTATGGTATTTTCCTACCCTCAGCACCATGCCAAATGCTTAAATGTACACTGACTGATATATTAAACCAGAGTTGATGTCATAAAAACAAACAAACAAACAAACAAACAAACAAAAAAACACGAGATGAGTGAAGGCAAATCCTTTGAGGAAGCAGTTTTCTACAAATTAGGAGAGTGGGCTGGATTATTCATCCTACTCCTACACTCACCAGATATGCAGTAATATTTCTTAAGAAAATTATTTAACATCATAAGTCTTAGTTTTCTCATTTGTGAAAGGAATTAATAACAGTACCTACTCATAAGGTTATGGTAAGGATTAAATGAGAATACACACACACACACACACACACACACACATATAAAACACAGTATGTGGCATATAATAAGTATTTAATAAATGTTTATTATTGTTTTGATAAAGGCAATAAAATAATTAAGATTGAGGATCAAAGTAATAAAATAGGCATTTGATGACTGTGGTGAGACTGGAAATATAGTTTAATAAGTGAATTAATATGAAGTTGCAGTTCAAATACAATTAAGCACTATTCAGAGCATGGCCCTTACCTCAGGCACTGTGGCCTATAAGGCAGGCAGAGAACCAGGCCAGGGAATAACTCACACATCCCCTTGGCCCCTTTTCCATTTATCATTATCCACATTGAAAAGGGAAGTTGAATTATTCACTCAACAAACACTTATTAGTATTTGCAAGATACTGTATTAGGTGCTAAATTCTAAAAAACTAGAAACCCAGCACGTGAAATTGCATGGTCCCGCCCACCTGCGCCAGTCTTTGGTCATTATGGCATTAGGGCCACAGGATTTTCTATATATAGATGAGTTTTTCTTCATGAATTTGTTGTGTAGTCAGGGAGATAACGTATGAACAAGACAGAAACACAAGGCAGAAAGCTGTACTTGACCTAAGAGTTGCACACATAAAGCACTGCAGAAGTTTACAAGAGAAAGAAAAAAGGGAGGACTTTAGGGAAGGAGTTACAACCAAACTTGTCCTTGGAGAGACAAAGATTTGAGTTAATGAGCACTTTTGCCTTCCCTGGGCAGAAACAACATAAGCTAAGGCCCAAAGAAGGAAAATGTGGAACACATGGGTAGGTGTGGGGAAGGTGAGTAGGGAGTAGACGATAATGGCCAAAGTCATCATTGCTTCCAAATTGAGGTAGGACATCTGGACCTTCTTTTTTTTTAACCCTTTTGGCAAAACCTGTATCTTATTTTTAAAGAATAATAATATCCTATTTAATAAAGAGGGAATATGTAAATTGACCATCAGGTCATCACAAAGATGGAAGCACCCATAGTCACAAGATGGTGGCGCCCAGTCCCCTCAGCCCCACTGGAGTCCCACAGTCCTTTCAGCACAGCTGGGGTCGGGGGAGGCAGGCACACGGTGCGGCTGGACCCGCCCTCAGCCCCCCAACCACCCAGGGCTGGCCTGAGGTGCAGGCAAGCCTTGGATGTCAGCTGCCCAGCCGCCCAAGGTCGCCCGAGGCTCAGATAACCAGGGACGGCCGTGGCTTGTGCTGCCATCAGTGGCAGCAGCAGAGGTGATGGGGGTGTCGCCTTCCCCTGATCTCCGAGTCACCTCCTGCCCCTGAGGGCTCCCAGACTGTGAGTGGGGGCAGGCTGGGCTGAGGGACCCCCCAACCAGTGCATGAATTTTCATGCACCAGGCCTCTAGTTCCTCAAATAAAACATCTTAAATTCAACTCACTTGAAGACAATAACAATAACAAATTTACATTTTAATATTCTATAATCTGATATTTCACTTAGCCACCTCAACCACAGAGCAGCACCACATTCCCCAAAAGCAAAGAACTTCACAATCAAATATTTCTGTTGCCTACTTTATACCTATTCTTTGTTTGGGCACAGGAGGCTATTAGGATCAAAGCTTCAATAGTTGGCTTAAATAAGATAGGGCGGAGAAAATCAATATCCTGATATGACATCTCTACACCTGAATCTCTACAATACTGACCAACCCATGAGAAAAGACCACTGAAATGGGAGTAGGTAAACTTGTTCTCTAAAGGGCCAGATAATAAATGTTTTCAATTTTGCTAGCCATATTATTTCTGTCACAACTACTCAATTCTGGTAGTGTAGCTTGAAAGCCGTTTAAACAAATAGACATGGCTGTGATTCTATAAAATTTTATTTACAGAAATAGGTTGTAGGCCAGATTTGGCCCATGGACTATAGTTTTCTAATCCTTGGTTTATAACCATTGATATTTCTCTCTCAACCTACATATTTCTCTCTCAACCTACATGTCTATTACAGGTTGACTGGACACTTCATATTCCTTCACTCTAGCACCCAAAATGATGGAGCTGCCACTCTCTCCTTCAGTCACAGTGGCAGAGAGGAAGAATGTTCTGAAGGATCTCCAACAGGAAAAAAATGGTCCATCCTAGAAGTGACAATCATTTCCATTTATAACTTACTGGCTAGACCTGGTCACATGACTCACCCAATCACCAGAGGCTTCTGAGTGCAATCATATAATGTCTGGAAAGTGGAGAATCTGAAATGCTTGGCAAGGAGCCTTTGTGACTGCCAGAACCTACTCAAAATCAAAGATTGTCTTAGGAAAAGTTTCCTTTCATATAGCACTGACAAATTGTAGCCCATCAAGGTAAGCTTATAGACATTTCAATTGATCTAATAATCATTCTAAATAGATATAGTTGAAAGACTCATGATCTCTCAAAAGATTTATTCTTCTGTGAGGAATTCATTTGGCATATTTCACTTTATATAATACATTAGAAAGAGTAATTGATAAAAGAGAAAATACGTGATTGAGTGAAAAAACTGATGGTCAGAATGACAGATTTCTATCATGGAAAATGTGCAAAAATAGCATATATATATAATTATACATCTTATTATGTTTCTTAATAACTTTTTAAATTATATATTTTCCCTATTATCTAAACTTCAGATCCATGATACCTTTTAATATCTAACAATCAGATTTTTTCTTTCCTTGTATCTTTTGAAAAAAGTAATTATCAGACTCAGTCGAAGAATTCTAAGATTATTTTAGTTGCAAGGATAGACACTAGCAGTTATGTATTAATTTTTAAAAGAACTATAGACATTTCCTGGAATTGCCATTTATTGTTAAATCAAGGAGATTAAGTTGAAAATAAGATATTCTATCCACATTATTACCTACCCATTGACATTAATATAAAGAAGTCCATAAACTTGTAGCTACAAAAAAGAACTGTCCCAGTCATACACACTAGTAACAAATGATAAAATTCCAAATGCATGAAGCACATATAAAAATAATCATATAACTGGAAGTGACCTGAGAAGTAATCAATCCAACTTTTTACACTACTCAACTCTCAAAGGGAAAATCGAGTGACCATGAAGATTTGCTTATTTACTTTGCTGTATATGTTTTGTCTATTTCCAGGAGAAAGTTGTAACTACAAACTTTGAATTACTTCTTCTTCCTGTTCTTGCCAATAATTCCTACTCATTAATCTTACCAATGCTTTTCAATTCAATAAAAAGGCAAATATGTTTTTGAAAGTAGCTGTGTGCCAGGTACTACACTTGGCCTTAAGGACACAATAGTCCACACAACAGATATAATCCCATTTAATCTAGTTGCCTCTACAGTTGGATATACATATAGCTGGCATTAGATGCTATGCTGTTGTGCTTTTTAAAGTCATTCAATAAATATTTATTAAATACCTACTATGTGTAAGCACCTACTAGCACTTTGAACTAATGAAGAGACAGATAAGATGTCTGCAGTCAAACAAATTCCAAGCTTTCACATTCTGGGTATGTTGAGGTAAGGAGGGCAGGCCATAGATCAGAGAGGCTGAATATAGGGGATAAACATATAAACATGAGTTAACAAGAACATATCAGGAAATGAATAAAAATAGTGTGACTGTTTTACCTTGAGCTCCTTAGAAAACAGAGCCTGAGATAAAAGCTTGCATGATAATGCTTTATTGGAGGTACAATTCCAGGGAAACAACAGTGAGGGGGGAAGGAAGAGAGACAGAGAAGGAGGGTGAGCCAATTCAAAGGGATGCAAAATTGGCCACAGGCTTGCAACAAATACAGTTGGATGCTTGTCTTTCAGGATATTTCCAGAAAGGCCACATGAAGTTTCTTTCAGAGCATCATAAAGGTGGGGAAGTAAGGCTGAGTAATTGATCTGCTGCTTCCTTGCCATCTCTAGTCTCTCCTAACTACCAATTGTCCTGCAAATTCTGCCAGGCATCCTTGGGTAAAGCCAGACTCAGAGTCTGGGCCAGCCAACAGGCAGGAGTGGTGGTCTCTCCTTATTAGTTGGCACTGTCTGCGGGGCTGGTTAGCTTCTGAAGGCTACAGTAGTGGCAGAGGTTAGGGCCTTATACAAGAGGAACTATTGGTCACTAGGGCCATTCTGGCAGGGAAGCAAGGCAAGTAGCTGAAGAGCCATGATGGCAAGGGACACATAGGTGGACCTCGTGGGCTTATGGTGGGGCACAAACTGAATTCAGTGTAGTTAAGTTATACAGTGAGTGACTGGATGGCTGGTCCAAGGAGGGCCTCTCTAAGGAGGTGTCATTTAAGCCAAGTCTTGAAGGACAAGCCACACTGCAGAAATAGGGAACAGCAGTGCAAAGACCCCAGGTAGAATGAACGTGGAGTGTCTGGGGAGAAACAAGAAGGAAATTAAGTAAGGGAGAGTGGAGGGTTTGAGAACAGGCAGGGACCAGGTTGTGTGAGGCTGGTAAGGCAGTTGGAGGAACTGTGATTTTATGGTAAGTGTGCCTTACAGTGTCTGGAACACCTTAAACAGGGGAGTTAAATGAGCTGATTTATATTTCAAGAAGATTGCCCTGGCTTGCTTGGGAGAATGGATGTAGGAGTAGAAGTAGGGGGGCCAGTGGGGAGGTATTTGAGATCATTATCCAAGTGAAAAAATGCAGGGGATTGTATAACCATTTTTCTATATTCATAGCTGTTGTTTGGCTTAAAATGTTTGCTATAATTATTGAAATGAGCAATGATATTGATGTTTGTCCCTTGAAATGTTAGAGTCAGTGTACTAAAGACCTCCAGTTACCTGACGAATATCCCAAACTCCTCCAAGGTGATCCTGTTTTTGAAGCAGTTGGTGTGTGTGTGTGTGTGTGTGTGTGTGTGTGTGAACTCTAGTCTTCATTTTATAAATCCAGCCAAACTCCTTTCCCTTTGACAACCAACAGAACTCGGTGTGGAACATAACTTTGTGATTGGCATCCAAATCTTAATGCAAGGAAGATAACCAGGTTTTGACATATTGTTATTTTATTTTCCACACAATTGACTGCCTTGACAATGATCTAAAATCTTCTTGCAGATTGCTAAGCAGAGTTTTGGAAGCCA
Source organism: Plecotus auritus (assembly GCF_963455305.1). NCBI lineage: Eukaryota > Metazoa > Chordata > Mammalia > Chiroptera > Vespertilionidae > Plecotus > Plecotus auritus. Next base: position 133,123,182 of record NC_137783.1, read on the forward strand.
GTGATTGGTGGTAAAGGAATCAGAATACTTAAAAACTGGGACTTTCTCCACTAATTCACACTATCTTGACGCTCTAACCAAGTGAGTTACTTGGCCAGGGCTTCTTCTTGGCCTCTTAATTCAGATCCTCATCAGGTCTCACCTAGATTACTACAATAGCCTTTTGACTATTTTTTCTATTTCCAAAATTAACCCACTCTGACTTACCCCTTATGGATTGACAATTTTTGTCCTAAAAATGTAATTCTCCCCCTTTCACTTCCTAATTAAAGACCTGTTCAAGTAGACTCCTCAGCATGACACACAAGGACTTAATAGTCCATCGTCTGCTTGTCTTTCCAGCTGTGTATCTCACCTACCATCTTTCTCCATTGAACTACAGGCAGTCCTCGGATTACATCAGACTCAATGTACGTCGTTTCGTGGTTACGTTGCCATCTCCCATTTATTTTTTTTTTAAAAAGTTCCATCATTTCAACGTATGTACATATGTGCTTTATGTTTTTTATTATGTATTTACCACAAGTAAAGGTCAGGAATTGTTATCTTTCTTGTAAGTTTTTTTTACTGTTTCACTTCATTACTGTTGTGTACGTGCTCCATGTGAGTGATGTAGTTGCTTATGTAGATGGTTTCCAACTTACGGTGAAAATCGCGTTACGTCATGCCATAGGAAGGGATCTCCGACGCAACCCAAGGACCTACTGTATATCCTAACTATATATCTAATTATATATCCAACTATATCAATAGTACTCCACGAAGTACTATTCCTTGGTATAAGCTATTCCTCTGGCAGGAATTTCCTCCTATCTTTCCTAAGTTCTGGTCATGTTTCACAATTCGGTTTAACCATCGCATCTTCTAGTCAGACTTTCCTGATATGTATGTATGTGCACACACACCCACAAAAATGCATTACTCTATACTTTGTACTACCATAGCACCTTGGTTAGGGCCTATATTACTGCAGTCCTTATAGCACATCGAATGTATTTATTTACAGGCCTTCCCCAACTAATCCATGACCATCTCAGGCCAGCTCCCAAAACTTTCATTTTTTCATATTTCACTCCTAACACTCTGACTACCTGGTGCACACTAGGGTATCAGTAAATGTTTATTAAATAAGTGAATGTGTGAATATTTGTCCATTGGTTGATCTGTTCACCTTTCCACTACCTTTCTACTATATGATGGTAGAATTCTGAAAGTGAACTCCTCCTCCTGCTATGTGCCAATTTGTTAGCTTCCATGGCCCGATACAGCAATAAGAAAGAGAATACAAAGGAGAACAATCCTGTTTGCACCAGAATATGTCATATTCTGGCATCCTCATTTCCACCCCAGTAAGCACCTCAAACTAGACAATAAAATGCTATATCTGAGCTTGCTAGGGTAATTTTGAAGCCCTGCCAGAGATTCAGAAGTGTTTGTGGGGAAGTTGTGATAGCTAGAAAACATGAACAATAGAAAGCTATTCTGAGTATTCTATAGACAAGGTTAAGGGGCGTGAAATTTTCTAACCTCTCGATACATCTCAGGGTCACGGGCCCCACAGAGTAGAATCAAAGTACTAAACAAGGTGAGGTCACACTACATCTAAGTGTTTGGGTCACAAGTGCTACATCATGACTCCATATATTTTCAAAGTGATGTTTATAAAGTGCTATTCAAATTTTGGGTTGTAAGACCAGAATGATAGGGTCTCTAAGCCTCTGGTAAATAAAAATTGACTGTAAGCTCCTGAGGGTGGGGACCTGTCTGTAAGATTTTGTTAACAATGGCTACATGTCTCCTTGTGCGCACTCTTTAATATACTCTTTTAACATAGACCCTTTAACATTCCTGGCCAACATACCTAAAATAAGAAAATGATTACATGGCACTATTATACATAATGACAGAAATACTACAAGCATGGGTGAGATTGAAAAGCTGCCCTAGGATATAATTCTTAATACCTAGCTTGTAAGAGTCTCAGGCCCCAGGAGTGACTGTAGAGGTCTAACCCCACATCATTGAATTCTGACAAATCAGTGAGGCAAATTCTTGGCTGAAAAAGATTTCAGCTTAACCTGTTCAGTATCCTTACTTATAGATATGAAAAACTGAGTCTGAAAGCAAAGAGACATGCCCAGGTTTAAAGAGTGACCAGTGGCAGATACTTGTCCCCTGTTTTCTGCTGTTTCCTCCCAATTTCCAAACTTCTTCAAAACCTTGTATGAAAATCTGTTAATGTATAAAAAGAGCCATTAAGCTTTATTCTTTGGGATATAGTAAAGACAAAATAGTGTGCAAAGACATTCTTATTAAATATAATGGTTTTGTTTACTGGGATATCTCCAACAACTAGAATAGTCCCTGGCACATGTTAAATACTGGTTAAAGAAATTGAGTCCAAAACCCAACAATAAGAAATTGTAACTTAAAAAACTATAGCACATGGATATGGAGCTATTAACAATGACCAGAAAACCACAATGAGATACCACTACACTCTCACTGAAATGACTAAAATGTAAAAGACTGACAATACTGACTGCTGATAATGATGTAGAAGACTGGAACCCCCATTACACCACGGGCAGGAGTATGAATTGGTGCAACCACTTTGGAAAGTGCCTTGTCGGCATCTATTAGAGTTAAACATATCTCTTATGCCCTAGATATTCCACTCTGCAATGTGTATATCCAACAGGAATAAGTAAATATATGCACCAAAAGACATGTACAAGAACACATATCATTATTCATAATAGTTAAAATACTAACTGGAAAGAACCCAAATATCCATCAACAGGAGAATGGATAAAAATTGTGGTATAGTGTAATACAGTTTATAATGGATTTTACACAAAAAATATAAAAGAATAAATTATGGCCCTGACCGGTTTGGCTCAGTGGATAGAGCGTCTGCCTGCGGACTGAAGGGTCCCAGGTTCGATTCTGGTCAAGAGCATGTACCTTGGTTGCGGGCACATCCCCAGTAGGGGATGTGCAAGAGGCAGCTGATCGAAGTTTCTCTCTCATCAATGTTTCTAACTCTCTATCCTTCTCCCTTTCTCTCTGTAAAAAATCAATAAAATATATATTTTTAAAAAAGAATAAATTATGATACTCAACAACATGGATGAACCTCACTTACATTACGCTGCACATAAGAAGCCAGGCATCAAAGAGTATATATGGTCTGATTCCATTTATGTGAAGTACAAGAACAAGCAAAACTAATCAATGGTGATAAAAGTCAGAATAGTGGTTACCTCAGGGAACTATTAATGAGAAGATGCAAGAAGAAACCTTCTGGGCTGCTAGAAATGTTCTATATCTTTGCTCCGATGGTGGCTACAGGGGTGAATTACATCTTTAAATTTTCAGAAAGCAATATACTCATATTATATGTCCTTTATTCATATGCTTATGTGTCCTTTACTAATAAATTCTTATACCTATTTTACAAAACCTAAAGGATATGAGCACTGAGCATCAACAGTTACTAATATCACAAGGAGAAAAACAACCAGACTTAGGTCCCTCCTCATGAAAGAACACGCTGCCACCTATAATTCTGCCAAAAAATTAGAACCTGGCTTTGATAAAGCCTCTGGATCCATAACTGATGTACGGGAAATGCAGAGAATCAAGAAACTAGTTAAACTATACCCTGAAGGTGCAATTAGCAAAAATCCAGACTGTAGAAAAGTCTACAGGTCAAATTAACTAGGTTGTTTAATACAGCAATTGAAAGGAGGGAAAAAGAAAGGGAGAAGTTCTTAGATTTACATAGATTTAAAAGACATGAATTTTTACTAGGGCAAAAATATTATTCATTAAGTTGTTCATTAAACACCGTATTTGTTAACATGCTAAGTAAGCATTGGATCAATTATAATAAAGATTTAAAAAGCAAATACAAATGGTTGCTTTCCTGTGCAGTAAACATACAAGTGACTCTTTTTTCACAGTTTGGGTGGGAAAAGGCAAACTATGCCTTTGAGCTGATCTCTCAACCATACTGCAGCTTGTGCTACATCAGTGTGCACTTGCTCATATATTGTGATATATATGTTCTCATATCAGCATGAGACTTACTTCTCTAATTGGATTCTAAGCCTTTCCAGGATGCAGACTGTGATTTCTATTTTTTATTTTTATTTTGAATAGTCCTTGTGCAGGGTGCACAGCGATCAAGTGCCCATAAATAGGATTGACAAACAAAGTGATTGACTCGTGCCACTTGGAAAAATAAAAGATGGCACACAGGCCACCAGGTAAATATCACATTGCCCTCTGATGGCCACACCCTCCTGCAGAGAGGGCTATCATCGCAGACACGGAAAGCCACTCACTAGCTCTTTGCGAACACAAACAGAATACCTTACTCTGTTGACCAGCATGGTCTTGTGAATCAAGTTTTTTGCCTATAAATTTATTATTCCAGGACAAAGAAAAAATGTTTTGAGAAAGCCCTTGATACCAAGTCTTAACAGAACATGTGTAGAAAGTCAATGACTACAGTGACCTGAACTGGACAGTTCAGATTCAGGCCTGCTTGGAACAGCACCTGATCATAATATTAAGGGGGAAGTCTGCTAGTTCTGTCCTTCTCCAATGAGAAAGGAGTAAAATAAATACATTGGATATCCTTACCTCTAGTGCCCTGGAGTCATTTAGCTAAAAAAGCCTTCAGGAACTAAAGTCCTATAACATCGTGATTGGTAATTTTTTCAGAATATCACAAGCCCTTGCCTTTGATTCACTGTTGACCATATTATTTCTTACTGTGCCACACAGGTAAATTGGAAATACATTTGTAATCAGTAAACAGAATCAATTCACCCCAAATTTACCCATAATTTCTCTATTAGCATTTCTGATGACACCAACTCAACCAATATGAATTTATTTAAATAATTTATACAGGGTAATTTTTTTCTGATTACTCTACATTCTCATTTTAGACAATTCAGAAAATCTAGAAAATCATGTGAAAATTTTTAAAGTTATTATTCTACAAGTTAGAAAAAAATTTGTTTTCCTTTACACATAAAAACATGCTTTTATATGTATAACTGAGACCATATATTTAATTCTGAAACTTTATTTTTGAATGTTATATTGTGAGCTTTAGTACATCATTAAAATAGTTCCATAAGCATTATTTTAATAACTGCAATTCCATCAGATGCATGTACCACCATTTATTTAATCTTTCCTTTACTGATGGAGTACATATCTTTGATGGTCATTTTGCCTTTTCTGCCTCACCTGGATCATATGAGGATGTGATGATATAATGGATAAAGTATAGAGTTCAATACCAGCCTCAGTACTTGCTAGTTAAGTGACTTTGGGTACTTTACTAAGCTACTTTGAGTCTATTTCACCATCTCTCACACTGAATAATGCTTACTTCACTGTTGTTACGAGGACTAATCTATATGATGTTATGTGCAAATATTTGATGAAGTATGCAACTGTGAATCCTACAACTATTTTTGTCATCATCACTATAAAAATGAATATAAATAAAACCGTTATTATTATTGAGAGGCAAATGTTACTATTTCCCACTCAAGAAAGTTATGCAATAATCTGCCTCTACTGCTAAAGAATACATATGCAAGGGTTATGATGGAGTTGATCATCCATTACAGTTTTACTTAATATTTCTTGCACTCTATGATAAGATTGTCTCAATGGTAGTTCCAGAATTTTACATAAAAAATGTCTAAGGAAACAATTTTAGGAAAGGGGTAATCATGGTATTTGCTTAAAGGCAATTTTTGGCTAGCATATGTATATTTTACTTAGATATGTTATAGAACAATCTATATCTATAATAATAAAAGCATATTATGCTAATTAGACCAGACAACCTTCTGGACGAAGCTGGGGCTGTGAGGGAAGCCCGGGTCCCGGGTGCCTGCTGGTGGCCGGAGGGAAGCCTGGGTCCCGGGTGCCAGAGGGAAGCCGGTGCCAGCAGCCAGGGTAAAGAAGACCTACTCTTGCATGAATTTCATGCATCAGGCCTCTAGTATCCTATATAATAAAAGCTCAGTGACCGAAATGGTGGAACAACCAGAGACCAGAGCTATCAGGCAGCAGGCATGCAAGTGGTTAAGGGCGATGAGGCAGGCAGGTAGAGTGGTTAGGGGCGATGAGGCAGGCAGGTGAATGGTTAGGGCCAATCAGGCAGGCAGGTGAGCAGTTAGGAGCCAGTGGTCCCAGATCATGAGAGGGATGTCCGAAAGGTCCCGGATTGCAAGTGGGTGTAGGCTGGGCTGAGGGACCTCCATACACACGCCCTGTGCACAAATTTTGTGTACCGGGCCTCTAGTATACTAGTATATATAAAAGTCTAAGTGACCGTTACAACCAGTCTACCGAACGACTGGTCCACTGGTTGCTATGACGCACACTGACCACCAGGGAGCAGACGCTCAATGCAGGAGCTGCCCCCTGGTGGTCAGTGGGCTCCCTCAGCCAACCTCCCATGTCCGGCCAACCTCCATGGTCCCTCCCCTGCAACGGGGTGAGATAGTTCCAATCGGTCCCAATTACCAGCCAGGCCAAGGGACCCCACCCATGCATGAATTCATGCACTGGACCTCTAGTAATAGAATACTAGTAAATTCTAACGATGCTTTTTTTATACTGAACAATATTGAGAAAATATCAGCAAGTCACATCAAAATATAATATGTTATTATTTGGGAGACTCATGGAGATAGCATGAGGCCCAGTCTCTGCCACAGAAGTGCCCACCACTTGCCAGCCTTATCACCCTTAAGATTCCTGCCCCTGTTACTGTCATCATGCTCTTGGCCTCCTCTCTACTCTCTGTGCTTTAATTCATACCCTTTCCTATGGTGTTTGGCTTGTTTTTATAGCTATCATTAGCCAATTAGAGCAGCCCTTTTCTACCAATAGTTTATCAATTCTATCACAACAAGGATCATTTAGTTATCTATGTCTTCTCCACAATTTTTTAATGCTCAAACCTTAAGGACCATTTCTCATTGCCAGACATGCCTTTTAACTTACAGTTCCTGATGTTTGAGCTTGTCCCAAAGCTGACCTCTGAATACATACATTGTTGTTATAAATTTTTTATAAGAAATGACTGCAAAAATCAAAGCAACTTATTACTAATAAATAAATCACATGAATTTATTAATAACACATAGTGAAACAGTTACTTGATTGAAGGTTATTTTGGTTTCAGGAAGATGATTACAATATAATAGGTAATTTCAAAGAAATAATTTAAAAATCTCAACATACAATTTTAATTACTTTTTCCTTCATCAATGATTCACATTTATTGAGCATCCATGAGAGCAATCTGGGACCAGACTGTAAAGGCTCAGAGAGATATTATACAATAGCAGGAAAAGCCTCCTGAGCACTAACAGTCACAAACATCCATAAAGCAAGTCACTTCGTATTACATGACCTCAGACAAGATTTGTCTTTATTATAAGTTGGGCCCACTTAAGGAAATTTGGAGAGGATCAACAAAACGTAAGAATCCTGGGCAAAAATAATCAGACCAAAAGCTCATGAAACTTTCCACCAAACTTGGAAGAGGACTGTCTTTCAGCATGCCTGCAACTTAACAGAAATATAAGGCAGGGCATCGAGACTGTCACATAGCAGATACTAATTGTTCCGATTAAGGTCTAACAAGCTTGCTTCCCTGCTGCTCTGAGAATGTCTCTGACTTTTGATCCTGACATCTGTGTCTTACAAGAATTTCACTCTGCTCTGACATTCCTTCTGATGTTGATCCAGGAATTAATGGATTGTGAAAAAGCTGGCAGGATATCATTTAAAAAATAGAATTCCTAGTGTACAAGTGATGAAAAGGTATCAGACTTCACATACTCTGGTACCAACACAATTATCAGGTTTGGATGTTTGGGTTTTTTAATGTTAGTCCAAAACAGAACTAAAAATAAAATTTAGCTAAAAAGTTATCATGACAAAACAGTTATTACAATGTTCTTTCAATAATTAGGAGGAATGCATGTTTTGAAAATTACTAAAACAAATTCCATATGAGATTATTTGCTCTGAATGAATACTTTCAACATGTACAGTTGATCACCTTTTATGGTATAAGGAATCTGGTGTCTTAATACAATGGGAAATTTTGCTTAGAAATCTGAAACCTTTAAAAATGATATGAAACGACACTGTGAATACTTATGCTATATCTCTAATAATTTATAATATGTTTGCATACACAAGATCCCAGTAAACTATTGATTAAAAGGAGAACTTTAATTAAGGAAAGTATATCATTTTTAAATGTAAAGAAGTTTAAATTAAAACTGTCTAAAGATGTGTCTTAAATTAAGGGATTCTCTTCAGGATTGAAATTTTACACATCAGGAGATACTGCCTGCATTTCATGGTTCTGGATAATTAGTAGATGCCAGTGAATAACTTAAACATAGCTTAGAGTCATTGGCATTAATGTGTGACAAGCATTAGAGAATATATTTAGTAATTTTAAATGAAAAAAGTAACAGAATTTTTGCAAAACCAGGGAAAAGTACCATAGTCAATAAAAATTATTCAGTAAGGAAAAAATTCTACTTTAGGTCATAATAATTAGAAATTCAACAAGTTAAAAAAAACACACACAGGTCAATTTAATTACCAGCACTATAATTAATGTAAAAATTAGTAAGGTTAGATATTTTCATCTATTCAAGCAAATACCTAATTTTCACATTAAAAAGAGCATTGTTATCTGGACAGCGTGGCTCAGTGGTTAAGCATCAACCTATGAACCAGGAGGTCATGGTTCGATTTCTGGTCAGGGCATGTGCCCAGGTTGCAGGCTCAATCCCCAGTGTGGGGCATGCAGGCAGCAGCCGATCAATGATTCTCTCTCATTGATCATTGATGTTTCTATTTCTCTCTCTCCCTCTCCCTTCCTCTTTGAAATAATAATAATAATAAAGAGCATCATTGTTTTTAAAAAGCCATGATGATTTTGTTTAGATAGACTGCTTTATAATTTTTTATACCTCATCTGTTATTTCAAGAAATAAGGTGACAAATTCATTTAAAAAGTAAAAATGATTGACAGCATGCTATCATTGATTACTAATAGCCAGCTTAAATTGGTTGGTTTCTGTTATTACCTTATAACAATATTTAATTATTTAAAATTTTACATATTACTTTTCATGACATGTCACATTCCCTGACTCTAGAAATCATATGATTACTACCAAATTGAGCATTACTTACTCTTAACAGAAAGAGCCCCCAAATCTACTCCAATCAGGCTCTCCTCACTCATCCCCTATTAGAGCACTTCTGTACTCCTCAAAATCAGATGACTGTCACCTGGCTTCATTACATTATAACTTCAGGCCTATCATCTTTATTTTATAGACCTGGATTTAGAGAGTACTTGATAAATGCCCAATGAATAAATGACTGAATGTGAACCTACTAGTTTATTTCTTATTTCAATGGTTTCTTTGTATCTGTATTTTATTGTATGCTGATTCAACTACTTTTTGAATATGTATATAAAATGTATGGTATATTGAATATTAAGTTAAAATTCATGTGCTCTTAAAATTAAATAATATATTAATATTATTAATAAATACTTAATATGTATCAGCTATATACTTTTTCTAAATGATAATTTTATAAAAGTTGAATCTCTGTCATATTAATTACACCCTGATAAATTTTTTTGTAATAATACTTTTTAAAAAAATATATTTTATTGATTTTTTACAGAGAGGAAGGGAGAGGGAGAGAGAGTTAGAAACATCCATGAGAGAGAAACATCTATCAGCTGCCTCCTGCACACCCCCTACTGGGGATGTGCCCGCAACCAAGGTTCATGCCCTTGACCGGAATCGAACATGGGACCCTTGAGTCCACAGGCCAACGAGATATCCACTGAGCCAAACCGGTTAGGGCTGTAATAATACTTTTATGATCTTTTAAGGACACTCTGATTACCCACTGATAACTTGATTATATTAAGAAAGTATTTGAAAGGATTAAGCATATACATATGACACATGGACACCGAGACACAGAGTATGGTAAAAGCCAGAGGGAGAGGAGGAGAAACCAAGATGGCGGCATAGGTAAGCACCTAAACTGCTGCCTCGCACAACAATTTCAAAACTACAACTAAAAGACAGAATGGACACCATCCAGAACCACAGGAAAGCTGGCTGAGTGAAAATTCTACAACTAGAAGGAAAGAGAAAAGCTCACAGAGAATTGGAAGTACGGCAAAGGGTCTTTGTGCGCGCAGAGAGGAAGGGTGGCTGAGTGCCTGGCTGACTTTCTCTGGCGGGAGGGGGAAGGAAGCCCCCGACCGCACTGAAACCCAGTTCTGACTGCACTGAAACCCAGTCCCGGGCGAAACCCCGTGGACCCAGGCTCAAACAGGTGGAGTCTGGACTGTCAGGTAGAGAGAAAGGCACCCAGAGACTCAGAGACCCGGGGGAGACCTGAGGGAGCCCCGGCAGGCAGGGTTCTGGAGGCATGTGCACCAGTGTGCACAAAGGCTGTGGAGGTTGCCACAGGCTTTCCCTAGTGGAAGGGAGTCAGAAGCTCCTGACTGCACTGAGCCCCAGTTCTGACTTCACTGAACCCCAGTTCAGGCGAGCCCCTGGGGACCCACACTCTCGTGGGGGGAATCTGGACTCTCAGGCGGAGACTCGGGAGCCGGGGAAGGCAGAAGTCTGCAGGCGTGTGCGCAAGGGCAAGGCTGACTGGAAGCCAAGACTGTCTGCTCTGCCCTGAGACTCCACACCATCCAAGCTGAGCACAGAGGCTATTGCAATTTGGCAAGTCTAATCCTATAAGGCTGTCTCCAGCACTGAACTTCTCCCAGCGTAGACACAGCTGATCCTTACAGACAACTGGCCTGGAGGTCAATTCCTCCCAGTGATACCAACAACAATCAAGTCTTAACTACAACAAGGCTGTACACACAGTCCATAAAGGGGTGCACCAAGAGTGTCCACCTCAGGTTAACTGGGGAGGCCGACCCACTGGGCCATATAGGAAACCTAGCACACAAATCTACCCTATCAACTCAGGGAAGCAGTGAAAATGCGGCGTCAAAGAAACAGATCACAAACGAAAGAAATGGAGGAAAACAAACGACTGGATATAGAATTCAAAACCACGGTTATAAGGCTTTTCAAGAATATCCTAGAAAAGGCCGATAAATATAACGAGACCCTCGAAGATATGAAAAAGGACCAACTAGAAATTAAACATACACTGACTGAAATAAAAAATATTATACAGAGATCCAACAACAGACTAGAGGAACACAAGAATCAAGTCAAAGAATTGAAATACAAAGAAGCAAAAAACATTAAACCGAAAAAGCAAAAAGAAAAAAAATTCCAAAAAGTTGAAGATAGTGTAAGAAGACTCTGGGACAACTTCAAGCGTACCAACATCAGAATTATGGGGGTGCCAGAAGAAGAGAGAGAGCAAGATACTGAAAACCTATTTGAAGAAATAATGACCGAAAACTTCCCCCACCTGGTGAAAGAAATAGACTTACAAGTCCAGGAAGCCCACAGAACCCCAAACAAAAGAAATCCAAAGAGGACCACACCAAGACACATCATAATTAAAATGCCAAGTGCAAAAGACAAAGAGAAAATATTAAAAGCAGCAAGAGAAAAACAGTTAATTACCTACAAGGGAGCACCCATACGATTGTCAGCTGATTTCTCAACAGAAACTATGCAGGCCAGACGGGAGTGGCAAGAAATATTCAAAGTGATGAATAGCAAGAACCTACAACCAAGATTACTCTACCCAGCAAAGCTATCATTCAGAATTGAAGGGCAGATAAAGAGCTTGACAGATAAGAAAAAGCTAAAGGAGTTCATCACCACCAAACCAGTATTATATGAAATGCTGAAAGGTATTCTTAAAGAAGAGGAAGAAGAAAAAAGTAAAGATAAAAATTATGAACAACAAATACATATCTATCAACAAGTGAACCTAAAAATCAAGTGAATTAAAAACCTGAGGAACAGAATAATCTGGTGAATATAATAGAATCAGGGGCATAGAAAGGGAGTGGACTGATAATTCTCAGGGGGAAATGGGTATGGGGGGGTTCAGGAGGAGACTGGACAAAAATCATACACCCATGAATGAGGACAGTGGGGGGGAGGTAAGGGCAGAAGGTGGGGTGGGAACCAGGTGGAGGGGAGCTATGGGGGGCGGGGAAAGGAGAAACAATTGTAATAATCTGAATAAAGATTTATTTAAAAAAAAAAAAAAAAGGCCAGAGGGAGGTGGAGGTGGGCAAAGGGAGAATAAATGGGGACAGAAAGAGACTTTGCTTTGGGCAATGAGTGCTTGATGCAGATGATGTTGAGTTGTACACTTGAGACCTGTATAGTTTTGTGAACCAATGTCACCCCAATAAATTCAATAAATAAATAGATAAAGTATTGCTTGTATTTAAAGATATTAAGCCTAGAAAATGTGATATTCAGATTACAAAGTTTCACAATATCCTCAATTACCACACCCACCCAGAATAGGTTCTTAAAGTCTAGTGGCATGTGTCATTTTCACCCAGTACTCTTTTTCCTATGTATCTTGTCTAAAATCACCATTATTTTAAAAATAGATTAAAAAGTAGTATCCAAACTAAAATGCAAGAAAAGGAGGAGGGGAAGAAGGAAAACAAAATGCAAGATGAAGGGTTTGGCCAAATTAAGAAAAATAAGACTGACATTTGCAAAAGTAAGGCAGGGGTTTAAAAGTATGATATATGACAGGTGAGGTAAAATAAGATAGTTGGGAAGAAAGAAATGAAAATGAAGAGAACAAATTAGACAAGCCATTCATTTTATTTTTTTGACCCATTCATTTTAAACCCTTAAAAGACTGCAACTCAGCGTCCTGAGATGGGATGTGTCAGAGCTAGCACATCTTTTTTATGCTTCTCAGGACTTTTTTTCCTTCTTGTGCACCATAAAGTATAAATGTTATATGGTTTTAAATAAATGATTTTTAGATTTCAAGTTTGCTTCATTTTGATATAGGCAAGGAAATACAGTAAATGTAAATTTTGAATCTGCCTCCATAGTGTATGACAGTGTCAAAAATTTCAAACATGGTTTGACCATGAGCCACACACAAAATAGACTGAGCTTGGGGTTCAGGGCTAGATTGCCCTCACATACTCAAGATTCTGTATTTCTCACAAGGCATTATTCAAACTGTCATAACAATAAACGTCTACCAAAGTGTAATAATTTATTATGATAAAGAATATATGTCCCATCTGGCTAGACTAGTGTTTACTCATTCTTCTATTTATTTAGGATCATCTATATTTATCCACAAAAATATCTATATGCACACAATCGGGTCCCTGGAACCAGTGGCTACTATCCACTGGCTACTACCTAAATTGGTTTTTAATTAGTTGCCCTATTTCCCCATCCTACTGCCACTGTTTTAATTTGTGAGGCTTTAAGATTTGAAAGTAAATTCCAATATCAGATGAATAAAACATGCTTCTTAGATCAAGATTAGATGAGTTTAAAACCCTTGTACACTGCTGGTGGGAATGCAGACTGGTCCAGCCTCTGTGGAAAAGAGTATGGAGTTTCCTCAAAAAATTGAAAGTGGAACTCCCATTTGACCCAATAACCCCACTTCTAGGAATGTATAAAAAAAAATCAGAAACATCAATCAGAAAGAACATATGCACCCTTATGCTCATAGCAGCACAATTTACATTAGCTAAGATTTGGAAACAACCTAAGTACCCATCAGCAGATGGATGAGTGGATTAAAAACCTGTGCTACATCTACACAATGGAATACTACACTGCTATAAAAAAGAAAGAACTCTTACCATTTGCAATAGCATGGATGGGCCTGGAGAGCATTATGCTAAGTAAAATAAGCCAGTCAGAGAAAGATAAGTATCACATGATCTCACTCATTTGTGGAATATAATGAACAACATAAACTGATGAACAAAAATAGATCCAGAGACACAGGATCATCAAACAGACCATCAAATCTCAGAGGGAAGGCAGGGTGGGTGGGGGTGGGTGGGGTAAGAGATCAACTAAAGAGCTTATATGCATATAAGCATAACCAATGGATACAGACAATGGGGGGAGGGTAAAGGCTGGAGCTGGGGGTGGGGGTAAGCTGGGAGAGGACAATGGGGGAAAAAGAGGATATATGTAATACAACAATAAAGAATTTTTTAAAAGATTAGATGAGTTAAATACTTTGTTCTCTAATCAGAAAAAATCTGAATGGAATAACTGCATTCAATATTTTGAAGGCTTCCTGCATACAAGCTATCAATGATTTTCCCTTTTGTATTTTCTTCTACAGAAATTCATAATGTAGAATCTATATTTAGTCACAGTTAAAATTCAGTCTAAGGTGTTATGGAATACTTAAACTTTCAGGATAATTAATTTATGAACTAATCTGTTAATTAATGTTTTTAAATTTTCTATAACACAAATAAAATAAAAAAGTAATGACAGTTAATAACTTTAAAAGTTCTATAGCATAAATAAATTAATTTTATTACAAAAATAAATTACAAATAATTAAAGATTTAAAGGTAAAAAATGAAAGTACTAGGGGAAATTATTCTTATACTCCTAGAAAGTGAAATTTCTGCTTAGCGTGATACAAAACTAAGAAGCTATTTTTTTAAAAGTGACAAAGCTGATTAAATAAAAATTTAATTACTATATGTCAAAGACACTAGAAAATTTTAATGACAAATTTAGGAAGAAATGTATTACATTTTTATGACAGATCATTTAAAAACACTTAACCTACGAAGAATGTTCACAACTAAGAGAAGATGAACATAGCTAATGGGCAAAATTATGAAGAGATGAATTATAAAAGAAATACAAGTGACCAATAAACAGAAATATATTTAACTTCACTAACAATCAGTCTACAGATGTTTTAAAATGAGTTTACTTTTTAATCTATGAGGCTAGCACAGGTTAATAAAAGTAAAGATGCAGGGAAATGGAACATTAATACATCTTTGGATACAATGAAAATAGGTTCAAACTTCTTGTTGAGCTAATAGGCAATGTTGGCATAAAACTAAATGTGGGTATTATTTCTTCCAATAATTCTGATTCTATTTATCAAGGTATTCATTTATCCATTTATCAACATCTAAAAGAGTAGTTAGATCCTCAAAGCCTAACACAGTGGAATGCATATAGCCATGAAAAGTGGTCTAGCCCAGCTGGTGTGGCTCAGTTGGTTGAGCTTCAGCCCATGCACCAGGATATTGTTGTTGGTTTGATTACCAGTCAGGGCACACGCCCCAGTGTGCGTTTAATCCCCAGTAGGGGCGTACAGGAGGCAGCTGATGGATATTTCTCTCTCATCGATGTTTACTTCTCTCCTCCCTTCCTCTCTCTGAAGTCAATAAAAACATATTTTAAAAAGAAGAAAGAAAAGTGGTCTCTCTGTAGTGATGTGGAAATAGATCCATGGTATAGTGAATAGTAAAACAAATTACAGAATAGTATTTGTCAAAAAAGAGAAGTGTACAATAGCTAAGATTTGGAAACAGCCTAAGTGCCCACAGCAGATGAGTGGATTAAAAAACTGTGGTATATCACCCTATCCAGTTTGGCTCAGTGGATAGAGCGTTGGCCTGAGGACTCAAGGGTCCCAGGTTCAATTCTGGTCAAGGGCATGTACCTTGGTTGCGGGCACATTCCCAGTAGGGGGTGTGCAGGAGGCAGCTGATTGATATTTCTCTCTCATTGATGTTTCTAACCTTCTATCCCTCTCCCTTCCTTTCTGTGAAAAATCAGTAAAATATATTAAAAAAAAACAACACAACAACTGTGGTACATCTACACAATGGAATACTACACCGCTATAAAAAAGAAGGAACTTTTACCATTTGCAACAGCATGGATGGAACTGGAGAGCATTATGCTAAGCGAAATAAGCCGGTCGGAGAAATATAAATACCACATGATCTCACTCATACGTGGCATATAATGATCAACATAAACTGATAAACAAAAATAGATCCAGAGACATATGGCAGGGGAGGGGGGTGGTTAGAGATCAACCAAAGGACTTGTATGCATGCATATTAACATGACTAATGGACACAGACACTGGGGCGGTGGGGGCTTACCCTCAGGTGTGGGAGTGGCTGGAGGGGGTGCGGAAGGAGACATATGTAACACTTTAAACAATACAAAAAGAAAAGTGTATAGAATTTCTATTTTTGTGTGTATATGTATATGTAGATATATGTATTTATATAATATGCCTAGTAAATGTTATTAATAGCAGTTATCTTTGGGGGGTGGTTTTGGTTGGGAGATTTTCATTTTATGTTTTACAAATTTCTGCAATTTTATAGAAGATCATTTATTCATTTATGGAACGACTCCTACATTTAAAAATTAAATGAAAAATATAAATTAACTGTGATAAAGAAGAGCTGTTTTCATGAAAACAGGTGACCAGGTTACCACATGGGCCTTGATTCTGTTTTACAGTTACAAACGATATGTCTCCATAATTGGAAATGTGTGCATATATAATCCCCCAGACTACTACAGAATAAGGTCATTTGCCCATGGATTTTCCAGGGTGAAAATCCTGGAACAATGGTTAATATTTTAACTGTAAGAAACTTTGGTGATGAGACATAAAATAGTGAACAACTGAAGACTAAATTTGTCTAAAGGAAATTCAAGCATGTCCAAACAACTAAAATATAAATTTTTGTTCTAGAGATCATGATATGTGATTTTGTATGTATAGATAAAATATATATGCATAACATATATGTGTGTGTTGGGTATGTGTACTCACAAAGTCCCATTAGCCAAAATGTTTTGGTTTTTATTTTAGCTGCCATTTTAAGCTTGTCAGCCACTTCTCTGCCTAAAAATTAAGGCGACAAATCTCCTTAGAGCAAGTCTTTTTCATTCGTAGTGGACCTTGTTAATTTCACAAACCTAGGGAAAATAGGCAGTAATGTTCTGGGAGAAAACTGTCACACAATCTTATCTGTGGTTTGACGAAGCTACCCATGTCGACTTGCAAAGACTGGGTGTTCAACCTGTATTTATCAATAGACCATTATTTCAAAATCTATGTTATATATTTTGAAGAAATATAAGCATTACAAGATGCAGAAGAAATATAAGCATTACACGATGATTCTCGTGCATGGTTTGAAGAAGCAGGGAAGGAGTGATCATAAGCAAGTCTACACAAGCTTTAAACTGGAGCACGGTGCTCCAACAGCTGGCCAGCCCCAAAGCCTGACGTGGTGCTAAAAAACCTCTCTCCACCCCCCGCCAAACACACACACACACACACACACACACACACACACACACACAGAGCCCACATTAGAAACAAGTGCTTTAGCGTGAAAAAAAAATACAGGAAAAAATTTTTAGCATTAATTTAGATTAAAAAATTATTTGTATGTGAAATTAAATATATTTAATACAAGATGCGGTAAATTAAATCTCTAAAATATGTTCCCACTAAATGGAGAAAGTTTTCATACTGCATTTTTGTCTCTTAGTATTTTACTTAGAAAAAAAATCATGATATAAATATTGCCAAAGCAGAAAATATACAGGTTTGATTATAAAAAGATAATTTTTTAATTAATGAGGACATAGGAAGAGAAAGCATTTCTAATGTACAGTAAAGTTCTCATGAAAGCCAAAACACCAGGAAATTAACGCAATTGATATGCACATTGGTAAAAAAAAAATATATATATATATAAGAACCATTGTTATTGTTCACCCCAAAAGCTTTTCTCTTAATATCTAAGAAGAAATGTTTAAAGAAAAAAAGCTCAAAGGAATTACTTCCTTTTTAAGTCCTATTCTCTCTGTTTCTAATTTCCAGTCACTACCTAAATGTAGCAAAATACTATTTTCCTCAGACATCACTTTTTTAAAAGCTATTGTCATTAGAATGTTGCCTTGATTTTTATATTTTCTGACATCAGGTTATTTGGGCTACATTTACTGTCCAGTGTCCAATGACATTTGCAGAGAGCTTCAAGAACTAAATTCTATATTTTATGATATCACCATAAATATCTATACTGATATACACTGAGTGGCCAGATTATTATGACCACCTGACGTTTGTAGGCAAATTAGCCGTACACTGCATTGTATGGGATAAGGAAGCCGAAGGCCTGTTCGAACACCTTTGCTGACTGCAGTTACCAAGATAAAGCGTCTCCAATTCGCACAGGAAGACAAGCATTGGACAGTCGATCATTGGAAAAAAGTCATGTGGTCCGATGAATCACGTTTCCAGTTGCATCATGCATATGGCAGAGTGAGAGTTTCATGGAAACAGCATGAAAGCATGCACCCCACATGCATGAGTACAACCCGTTCAAGCTGGTGGGGGCAGTGTTATGGTTTGGGGCATGTTTTCCTGGCATGATTTGGGCCCTTTAATTCATGTGGAACAAAGTCTAAATAGCACAACAGTATCGTTGCTGATCAAGTTCATCCTATCATGTTGATGGCGTATCCCAATGGAGATGGTTTCTTCCAACAAGACAATGTGCCATGCCACGGTGCTTGTATTGTAAAGGAGTGGTTTTAAGAACATGAGGGAGACTTTACCTTGCTTAGGTGGCCCACACAATCACCAGATCGCAATCCAATTGAGCATTTGTGGCAGCGGTCGGCAAACTGTGGCTCGCGAGCCACATGCGGCTTTTGAGCCGCGGTTTGCTGCTCTGTTGACTAATGAGTTTTCCAACCACTGTCCTAGTTCATAGGTCGAAGTTCAACTACTGAGCCACAGTGTTCCTCTTTTAAATGCTTAGGTCAGTGGTCGGCAAACTCATTAGTCAACAGAGCAGCAAACCACGACTCGCAAGCCACATGTGGCTCGCGAGCCGCGGTTTGCCAACCACTGATTTGTGGGACGAAGTTAAAAGACCCATCAGGCAGCTTGTTCCACAACCATCAAATCTCACAGAACTGGACAGTGCTATTCATCAGGCATGGTGTCAGATTCCTCGCATCACCTTTCAACATCTCGTGGAGTCAATGCCAAGAAGAATGACCGCAGTATTGAAGGCAAAAGGTGGCCCAAAGAAGTACTGATGGGGTGGTCATAATAATCTGGCCACTCAGTGTATATAAAAGCCTAAGTGACGATCCAACCGTTCGACCATTCGACTGGTAGCTATGATGTGCACTGACCACCAGGGGGCAGCAGTGACTTGGCAGCTGCGGTTCTCAGGTGACGCACCTGGAACCAGAGAGGAGGGAGCCCGATTCCAGGGTGTGTCACGGGAGAACAATCC
Source organism: Plecotus auritus (assembly GCF_963455305.1). Lineage (NCBI taxonomy): Eukaryota > Metazoa > Chordata > Mammalia > Chiroptera > Vespertilionidae > Plecotus > Plecotus auritus. The sequence continues at coordinate 133,142,581 of NC_137783.1, forward strand.
TCTCGCAACCCGGGCCCCTTGGTGGATGTCCGAGAGCTGGTTTTGGCCAGATCCCTGCAGGCCAGGCTGAGGGACCCCCACCAGTGCATGAATCCATGCACCAGGCCTCTAGTACTGTTACAAAAGGAAAAAAAAAACGGTCACAATAAGATGTAACAGATGAGAGGTTGGAAAGGATTGAAAATTCAGCGTATAACTTTGAATAACATTTTCAGAAGTATTTCAAACCTATAACCTGACTTTTAACTTAAAGTTTTCCACCTCATCCTCCCCGCCCCACTCCCATCATTTGGTATATGGGTTGTGCACCAAACCTGGACAACTTGCCAATTCTATGGCAGGGTCCTGATTTTCAGTAGAATTTGCTTGGTAGATAGATAATATTGCTGAAATTGAATGGGCAGTTTTCTGAGCAGGTGAGTTGCCACTTTAAAGTAGTGAGGCTGATTCTCGTGCATGGTTAGAAGAAGCAGGGAAGGAGTGATCATAAGCAAGTCTACACAAGCTTTAAACTGGAGCCACAGTGCTCCAACAGCTGGCCATCCCCAAGGCCTGATGTGGTGCTAAAAAACCTCTCTCCCCCCCCCCCCGCCAAACACACACACACACACACACACACACACACACACACACACACACACAGCCCACATAGAAACAATTGCTTTAGCGTGAAAAAAAAAATACAGGAAAAAAAATTTTAGCATTAATTTAGATTAAAAAATTATTTGTATGTGAAATTAAATCTGCAAAAGAATACATAACCTGTTGAAAGATGGTAGAGGGGATAAAGTTGTGTTTAAAATATTTTTTAAACTAACCTCAAAACAATTTCAAGAAAATACAGAAGACTCTTATGACACTTCAGATTAGCTGAGTATCAAAACAGTCTTTAGAACATTTTTAATAAGCTAAACTCCTCCTGTCCCAGAGTGGATAAATATGAATAGGGCAGTGGTGAAACCTATGTGATTCTGACGTTCAAGCTTGGAAACCACTTAAGAGAGTGCTGAAGGTATACTGAATGCATCGAAATAGATCACTGAGAGAAAGGTGACTAAAGAGTTAAATTTATCTAAAGAATCAGACTTATTCTAAGAGAAAATGTGAACAAGAGTTTTCACGTTTTCACTGCTTTATCAACAAGTGCCAGCTAAGAACAAGGCACTATTGCTCAATAAAGAATCTGAGAAAAGAGATGATACAATAATAATAGCAGCTGACATTTATTCAGTATTTTCTATGTGCCAGGCACTGTTCTAAGCACATATAGATAGTACCATTTTTAGTTATTACCTCATTTTAAGTGTTTACAAGTATTATCTTACAACTACCCTATTATGATCCCCATTTTATAGATGAGGAAACTGAAAAACCGGGGTTAACGAACTTGCCCAGAGCCAAAGAACTGGTAAAACAGTAGAGCTTGGACTCGCATCCAGGCACTCCAACTCCAGCACCCATATTCTTAAGCAGTATATAGAATACTGACTTGGCCAAAGAAAGGAAAATGGCTCTGAAGATTTGCCATGACCTTTAAGTGAACAGAAAGGGTGAAGACTTGATACCAATATTCTTATACGCTAAGAAATCCATGTCAAAATCAAAAGTGAAAATGATTTTATTTCCTTGACATAAATGACATTGTTCATACAAAATTCATGCCACAGATAAAGTACCCAATAAAGGTTCTTATGTATAATTGCTTAAACATTTGGAAGAGTCTCTAAAACACATAATGGGTAATATTTATCTAGGAATTAGTTCCTAATGGATATTAGTAGTCTCATAGTTGTTCTTGATAAAACTATTTTTATATTAACACTTTCTTCCCAAGTTTGAAAAAAATGTTTTATATTGCAAATTTCTTTATTTAATTTATTTAAACTAAAAAAAACAACAACAGTTCATCCATTTCTCCCACCCTCCACTCCCCGCCCTCATCTCTTGCACTCACCAACTTGCACTCACCAACTCACATGCATAAGCTTGTTTTGTTTCTATAGATTCCACATACAGAAAGAATATATGGTATTTGTCTTTGTCTGACTTATTTCATTTAGCATTATAACTGCAAGGTCCATCTATGTTGTCACAAATGGCAAGATTTCATCCTTTTTATGGCTGGGTAGTATTCCATTGTATGTGTATTATACATAAACTAGAGGCCCGGTGCACAAAATTCGTGCACGGAGGGGGGGGTCCCTCAGCCCAGCTTGCACCCTCTCCAATCTGGGACCCCTCGAGGGATGTCCGACTGCCTGTTTAGGCCCGATCCCACAATCCAGGACTGCTGGTTCCCAACTGCTTGCCTGCTTGCCTTCCTGATTGCCCCTAACCACTCCCCTGCCAGCCTGATTGATGCCTAACTGCTCCCCTGCCAGCCTGTTTGCCCCTAACTGCCTTACCCTGCAGGCCTGGTCACCCCTAACTGCCCTCCCCTGCAGGCCTGGTACCCCCCAACTGCTCTCCCCTGCAGGCCTGGGTCCCCCCCAACTGCCCTTCCCTGCAGACCCAGTCACCCCCAATTTCCCCCCTCTGCCAGCCGGGTCACCCCTTACTGCCCTCCCCAGCAGGCTTGATTGCCCCCAACTGCCCTCCCTTACAGGCCTGGTCCCTCCCACCTGCCCTCCCCTGCAGGCCATCTTGTGGTGGCCATCTTGTGTCCACATGGGGGCAGCCATCTTGTGTGTTGGAGTGATAGTCAATTTGCATATTACTCTTTTATTAGATAGGATAGAGGCCTGGTGCATGGGTGGGGGCCAGCTGGTTTGCCCTGAAGGGTGTCCCAGATCAGGGTGGGGGTTCCCTTGGGGTGTGGCGTGGCCTGGGCGAGGGGCCTGTGGTGGTTTGAAGGCCGGCCATGCCCCCCGGCAACCCAAGCAGAGGCCCCGGGATCTGGGATTTATTTATCTTCTACAATTAAAACTTTGTATCCTGGAGTGAAGCCAAGCCTTCTGCTCGCTCCGTGGCGGCAGCCATTTCTGTTGGGATTTATGTATCTTCTATAATTAAAACTTTGTAGCCTTAAGTGGAGGCCAAAGCAGGCCAGGGCTGCAGAAGCTTGGCTTCCTCCATCGCCGCGGGCAACCCTAGCCCCCTGCTCTCTCCAGCTCCATGGCTGCCACCATTTCTGTTGGGCTTTATTTATCTTCTATAATTGAAACTTTGTAGCATTGAGTGGAGGCCTGGGCCAGCAAGGGCAGGTGGAAAGCTTGGCTTCCTCCATTGCCAAGAAAACCCAAGCCTCCCTCCTGCTCTCTGTGGCTGAAGCCATCTTGGTTGGGTTTATTTGCATATTTGTTCCTGACTTGGTGGTGGGTGTGGCTGGTGGGTGTGGCTTGTGGGTGTAGTGGAGGTATAGTCAATTTGCATATTACTCTTTCATTAGATAGGATGTAAATATAATATACATGCCACAATTTCTTTATCCATTCATTTATCTATGGACACTTAGATTACTTCTATAAATTAGCTGTTGTAAATGCTGTAATAAACATGGTGATTCATATATCTCTTCAAGTTAGTGTTTTCATTTTCTTTGGATAAATACCCAGAAATGGAATTGCTAGATTATATAGTAGTTCTATCTTTAATTTCTTTTTTAAGAACTTCCATACTGTCTTTTGGCTATACAAGTTTTTGGTGTGACATTGGATATCATTCTTATCTGAGTTTCTCTTGATGTTATAAGGTTTCTTTCTACTGCTTATCAGATGTTATATTATCACCATTTTTACAATTTGATTGTGATTCATCCTTTGTGGTTTTATTGGGGAGGGGAGGCTTTATCTGCTTGGGATTTGTTGAGCTTCTTGGATCTGTTGGGTTCTAATATTTATCAAATTTTTGGCCTTTATTTCTTAAAAAAACCTTTTCTGTTTATAACTTTCTCACCTCTTTTTCTGGGCTCATTAAATATATTTTAGTCTGCAGATTTCTTTTTCAGTTCTTTTTCTCTGTTTTGTTAATTTTTATTGTTCCTGTGATAACTATTAGGCTGAACTAGGGAACAAATCACCTCCAATTCCATAGGAGCTGTTAGAGAAGAAAGCTGCAGCTACTACAATTCACCTGGAATGAAGGCATTTAGAATTTCAAATGTAAGAGGAAATTATATTCTAAGTTTAAACACTACCTTTCCATGTACATTCTTGGTTTCATAGGTCTCCTATCATCAAGATTCAACAGTTGAAACTCATTTCTCCTCATTTCTTAATACTAGAATCTCTTCTTACATCATCTCACCACTTTCCAATAATCACACCATACTGTTTTCTAACTTGTGTTTCCCATTCTTCTATGTAGAATAGAAATATCTTTCTTATTTCTCTTTATTTTAAAACAATGAAATATTCAAGATAATTATATGATAGTAGTAGCACAAAGAACAGAAGGGATAAATGGAAATATATTGGCATAAATTTCTTAGATTATAATAAAGTAATAAGTATTATTCAAAGATAGGCTATGAAAAGTTAAATATGTATGTCATACATCCTAGAGCAACTACATATACAAGTGGAGAAGCTAGCTATATAAACACTTAAAACAAAATGAAGAGGATAGAAACTTTCAGCCGTAAGATGAATAAGGTCTGGGACTCTAATATAAAACATGATGACTATAGTTGATAACACTCTACCATATAATTGAAACTTGCTAAAAGGAGAGAACTTTAGTATTCTCACATGATGATGTATGCTAATTAATCAGATGGTGGGAATCCTTTCACATTGTATATGTATATCAAATCACCATGATGTATATTTTAAATATCACAATTTTGTCAATTATATCTCAATAAAGCTGAGAAATAATTATAAAGATGGAGAAGGAGAAGGAGAAGGAGAAGGAGAAGGAGAAGGAAAAGGAGAAGGAGAAGGAGAAGGAGAAGGAGAAGGAGAAGGAGAAGGAGAAGGAGAAGGAGGAGAAGGAGAAGGAGAAGGAGAAGGAGAAGGAGAAGGAGAAGGAGAAGGAGAAGGAGAAGGAGAAGGAAGAGGAGGAGGAGAAGGTGAAGGAGAAGGAGGAGGAGAAGGTGAAGGAGGAGGAGAAGGAGGAGGAGAAGAAAGCTAATAGTTACAGACTACTTACTATGTCCCAGATACTGTGTTGAGTTTTATACACATTAACTATTTAATCCTCACAACAACCCAATGAGGTAAGTATTATTATTGTTGTTATTATATTATCTATAAAATTAGAGGACTGGATTAGATGGCCTCTAAAGTTTGTTTCAACTGTAAAATGCTTTCATTCTATTTTAAATCTTTTATTTAAGTTCCCATACAACATGGACTGTACTATATATTTTAGCACCTAATTATATACTGCAAAGTATATTTCCTAAGTTTTATATATGTATGTTTTATCTCAAAAAAAATGTAAGCTTCCTAAGAGCAAGGTCTTGCATTGTTCTCCTGTATCTTCAATCCTGGTTAATACAAAGACTGAGCACATTCAACACTTCATCATGTGAGTTGGTCTTCTTTAGTTCTCTAATTTTTTTTTTTCAGGGAGGTGGATCTTTTCTCACCAAACAAGATAAGGTTAAATCAGTTAACCTGGTAGTTAGATGGCAAATAGATTGTGATCTATATGGGTTTGGTTATTTTGCCACTATTTTTTGTGTTTATTTTGTGTGTATGTGTGTTAAGATTAGAATATCTTACCTAGTCATCACTGAATTAAACCCAGATCATGTCAATAGAATCTTTGTTATTTTGTTAGTCATAGAATATGGAATCCAATGCCAGAAGTATAACTATGGTCTCTAGATTGAATTTCTTCCTTCTAGAATAGCACTGTCCAATAAAATTTTCAATGAGTATTTCAAATATTGATAGTAAAACTAAATTTTTTATTTTATTTTATTATAATTAATTTAAATTTAAAAACCACATGGAATAGTATATTGGACAGTGTAACTCTAGAAGATATAACTCCACTGTGGCTTGCCAAGGCTGAATTCAGACCAGGATCTTCCCAGTACTTGTTATTTCTGCTACCATTCTCTTCTCTGAAACTTTCTACTTTTACTTTCCAGTGATACACTGTAAGTGTTGATAAATAGACTCTTGTCATATCCTTTTTCTATGCATTGTTGGCTTTATTTAAAAACTTGAAATCTTTTAAAAATATAACAGGATGCTGACTATTTTTTAGGCAATCAAGTAGAATTGATTTTCTGATATAGTTAACTCAAGAAAATTTGACTGAAGAGAATAATAATGTCATTTCCATCTTTTGTTACATATATAAAATATAAGCAAATGAGTTAAATTATTTAAAAATCAGCAATTTGTTATTATGATTAATGTATTCAAACTAGTGGTATCAACAACAGGTGAGAGGATACCACTATATGTTTCTTAATAAAATAAAGCAAAGCAACAATTCCAAAAACATTTACACTTAGGAGTCTCCCTTTCATCAATCAGTAGTCAGCCTTAATAGTCAAACATTTTAATTAACAATCACTGACAACATTGATCAATTTGAATAGAAAATTAGAAAATATGAGTCAATCCTCAAGATAGTTGGTTTTCCAGTCCCTAAGAATATCCCTTTAATACTGTTTCAGTTCTTCAAGGGAAAGGGGGAAAAACATTCATATTCTTGTCCATTCACACAAACCTCTCAGTGAACATTATTGTTTTGGGAGGAGGGGGTGGCAGGCAGGGTGCCCAGGATGTTGACGGAACAGATAGGATGTCAGGTGAAGATAGAATGCTATGCCCTCTCTAACCAGCTGAAGACTCGGCATGATTGTTTTCTTACAAATAATACCTGTGGGTGTTGAAATTGTTCAGGGAATCTATCAAACACACTCTTTCACTTTGCTGCTGTAACTCTATAAAATTTATTCTCATTTCAAAAGAGTCATAGGCAACAATACCTGTAGGCGGTTGAGTAATTTAAAGAAAATTTGTCAGGTCTACTTTCACTTACTTTACCAGAACAATTCTATATTTACTTGGAGGCTTTAAAATGCAACATTTTCTACTCAGTATGATTAAAAATTTAAATATAAGATCACTTCATCTAGTTAAAGAGTTGTCTTAATACATAGAGATAATATACTATTAGGATGTTTGAAGACAAAACTTTAATCAAAAAAAGAAAATAAATTTTATAATTGTTCCCTTTTTTTACAATTATAGAAGTCATCCATGCATAGACATATGAGACAGATAATACCTAAATAGCATAATAATAGGGGACAATGCATTTCTAATATATTAATGCAAAATTATTGTTCTCATATAAATGTGAAGGCTGAGGTCTATAAACTTATAAAAGCTATCTATTCGAGTTGAAAATTTTGGAAAAATAAAAATAATAACCTTTCCAGATTAGTTAACTTTTCTTACTAAGTCATCTATATCCATATTAAGTTTACTTTATATTAAGTTTCATAAAACACTTAAATGTAGATTTAAAACAATTTTTTCTCTTATTAATTGGCATTTACAGTCACAAGTTCAGAGGAAGAAAGAGCTCAATAATGCTTAGTTTAAAAATGTAATTTCCGCCCTGTCCGGGTAACTCAGTTGGTTAGAGCTTGTTCCCATACACCAAGGTTGCAGGTGTGATCCCTGGTCAGGGCATATATAAGAAGCAACCAATGAATGCATAAATAAGTGGAACAACAAATAGATGTTCTCTCTCTTTTACTGTCTCTTTCTCTTTCTCATTGTCCCTCTCTTCCTCCCTCCCTCCCTTATCCCTTCCACGCTCTCTAAAATCAATTAATAAATTAAAATTAAAATTAAATAAAAAGATATTTTCAATACTAGTTCATTCAAAATATTGTAAAATTTAATAATTTTCATTAGAAGGGTTTATTTAAGGATAAAAACATATTCTTAGATAATCCCCAAATGGAACTTACTCATTAAAATATTTATAATCACATTATAAAAGTTTAACTTACTAAGTAATTATTTTAAAATACCATTTTAGAAGTAAGTTGGCTCTTATTTTTTGAAGGATTGTTTAATGTTAACAAATGTAATATTTTGAATTAAAAGATATCCAACTGAAATGTAAATAAGCTCCCTGTTTTACATAACTTATTTATGATGTAAAAAAGGAAAAATTTTAAGTCCAATCTTTTTATAAAGTGATTTATTTAGCAAATAGTTTTCATGACAAGAAGTTCAATTTTGAGCCAGAGATACATAATTGATATTTGTTAGTATAATCCTAAAAAATTAGAGAAAAATACAAATTTAAAAATTTTAGTACAAGTCAAATGAAATGTTCCATAAAGATAAATGTGTCATGGATAAATAATGAAAAATAAACAGTATTTCATTATCATTTCTTGTTTTGTCTCATTGTTTTTTCCCCTTTGTAATAATTACCTATGCACAAACTCTAGATGGCAATATTGCACTTACTGTACTTTCAAGAAAATTGTCACAGTCGGTCCCCACATAGCCTCTTTATCAACATTTTATGTGCCACAGATCTATAGCCTCTTATTATAAGTGTAATGAAGCAGAAGTTATTGAAGCATTTTATTGATTGCTCAGATCACAAGTTTACTGCCATACTGAATTGGCACCTTACTCGCTGAAGCAAACTGCTGACACCTTTTTTAAAAAGTGACAACTACATCTATTTCATGACCAGAAATCCATTTTCATCTCTATCAAGACAAGAATGCAATTTTCACTTCATTTAACTGATGTTAGGCCTGCTCAAAGCATGACACTTAGAAAAAGACACAAGTTTAAGGTTCTTAAAATACTTCAAGTAACTAGAATGCAGCTTGGTTTCAGGGGAAAATGAACGACTCAGATCTACAAAACAACCTAATATTCTAAAAAATTACTCCTCAGAACCTGCAGAAGCAGTTTTCATTTTGAAACATTTGCAACACAACTTTAATGTTTTTAATAGTAAGTTATATTTATATATTATCGATTTTGTTCCAAGGTTTCAAAGAACATCAAGAAGTTCAAAATTGAAATATTTGGGGTATTGAGACAGAAAGGGTAAATCAAGAAAAAAGCCCAAATTTTAATGTACATACAGATGGGGATCGAGTGCAGAGCAAAGTACTGTATTACGTACTTGAAGGTTGCTAAGAGAGTGTGTCTCAAATATTCTCACCACAAAAAATAGTAATCCTGAGATGTGGTAGAGTTGTTAACTAATCCTACTGTGGTAATAATTTTACAATATATGTATATCAAATCATTACATTGTACACCTTGAACTCACACATCATTATAGGTCATCACTATATATCTCAATAAACCTGGAAAAAAGTTTTTGTTTTTAGAAAAAAAAAAGTATATATAAAATATGAAATAGAAATACTTATTATTTCAGTAATGTAAAGACCTATAGATGATTTTGATTGATCAAAGACACAAGACAAACTGAAAGATGATCTGAAAAGACAAACTTTCAACACTTTTTTATAGACAATTAAAATACTAAGATTCCTTAAAAAATACATTTGCAATAAACAAATTCTGTTAGCACTAAATGTAATTCAAGCATATTCTGCATAGTAATTCTATTGTGAATAGAATTATATTTTATTATTGATTTGATATCTAAGTATCAAATTTACTAAAAGTGTAGTTAAAAGTGAACTAACACTAATTTATAATTTTTTTATTTTTGGCAGAGATTAGTTTCATGTAATAATAAAGTGCATTTCCATTTTAAACTGCAAAATCAATATATGCTGAAGTTGGATGGTCATTTCTTCATCTAATTATAAAATTACAGTACAGTTACAGTTTTAAAAGTGAAACCTAATTTTGAAATACATTTACTATCTGAGATTTTTAAACTCAAAGCACCAAATATGGAGAATTTAGAAATAGTGCATAATAGCATTAAAAAAAAACTACTTAAATTAATTTTAAAAAGGACCATATACCACAAAAACTTAAATCAGTTAGGCAGAAAATTAAACTACTTAACAAACTTCATTAAGTAATAATCTATTACAAATAACCCAGGTTCACATTTCTAAATTAAAATTATAAAAATAAAACTGAAGCTTTGGATATAAATAGAAGTTGTCAGGTTTTTTTCTATACAATACTAAAGTTAAGAAAATGCCCTAAGATTGTAAGAAATATTTGAGGGTCTAACTACGTAATCAAACAAGCTAAAATTTAATTTCAAAGTTGGTTATATCTTTCCAAAGAGCTGAAAATTAGGAGTAGGATTAAAAATCTCTTCAAGTTTTTTCATGTCTTAGCTACCACAGAGACCATGGTTTTCGTGTGTGTGTGTGTGTGTGTGTGTGTGTGTGTGTGTGTGTGTGTGTGTGTGGTGTTTTCATAATTAAGATTGTGGTTGTTATGATATTATAATTAGCTATCTTTTGTTTCTGTGAATTTCAGAAATTACTATGCAATCTAAAACAACTGGTAGGCTATTCTGTAAACACTTTAAATGATTAGAATGTATGTTTATGAGCTCTTGTAAAAACTGGTATTTTAAAAGAAGAGTGTTATGCATTCATTACACAAAAGTCTCCAAGAATTTTGTTGGTTGCAGGAGAAAAAAAAAATCAAAGCAGTATCAAAATTGGGTAGACATTCCCAGAAATGAATGTTGCCCCAAAATCACATTTGTACTAAAGATCAGCCACTCCGAATCATTATTTATATAGCCTCCTGGCACAGTTCCATGGACTTTTATGCATCTCTACAGTGTTTCTGAACAGACTGACACATATTTTGTTTACTGACAGCAACTAAAAGCTCTATGTAGGATCATAAATAAAGAAGATCATGTTTAAAAATCACTAATATCATTTTAAAAGGTAGTGCAGGCTTGTGTTTTGGCCTCTGTTTAGCTGTGTTAGGCCTATGAATGACAGCTTCCCTGCTTGAAGCACACAGAAAGCACAGCCTTCCTCATTCACTGACAGGACTGTGGCCTTTTCACACGTTCCTTCCACAGCAGTGTTTGTCCCCAAACACTGGAACTCGACACAATGGCATTCCTACTTCAACACCCCCACCAACAGCACCACTACATAACAAGAATGCTAATGAGATGGAGCAGGCCCTGTCTCCGAAAGTGTTAACTGCGTTTTATATTAACTCGTTTATGCTACTTCAAAAATTGCCAATTACATAGATTCTGCTTAGCTCTGAGCAATTTCTAAGATGTTTCCACTTTTAAGAAAATAAATGTGAAAATGTGTAAGTGACTTTATGCTGTCCTAAATATATCGCATTTTATATACACGAATCCGTATATATTTAAGACCACACAAATGGGCTTAACTCGGTTGCATGCTATAATAGCCAAGTTAAAGTTAAATATTAAAACATGACTAAGTTTATAAACATAAATACAGTAGTTCTGACTTTTCTTTTAAAGCTATAAGTTTACTTAGCAGAAATTTCCTGATTCTAAAACAGCAATTTAAAGTCTACTATCTTTTAAGAGAATCCTAGCAAAACAATATTGTTGTTTTCATATATGATCTCAGAAGTGGAATAAATGGAAATTATATTAAGTGTTCATATAACCCTAAAATTTATAAGCTTAGATTCATTAAGGGAATCGGAACCATCATCCATCTCCATTTTCTCTATCTGGGGATTCCTTAACACAATCTTCTATAAAGCTAAATAGAAAAGGCTGTCCCTAAGGTCAAATGAAGTAAATGCAGTTCAAATAAAGTTCATTAATGCTGAGAGGAATATTTGCTAAGTCCACTGACAAATAAAACTGTGGCCTGGCTTAACACTTCACCACTGGTGATCTGATAATGGCCCTACTACAGTGACCTTTCTAAACTGCAAAATTTGAAAGTAAGTCATAATATAACAATACAAAAGAAAAGAGATACAAGAATACATATAATTGAGAATATCTAAAAGAAATAGAAATGTGCATGAAATGCATACTATGCAGATATCTGTTTCTTTTCCCCCAGTTTTATATTTAAAAATACAATTTAAACAAATATCATACTAAAACTATTGAGTGCAAAGCTTTGTTATAACAACTTAGTGAAAGAAAAAGGTTTATTTATGAATGGCAAAGAACCTAAGGTTTTAAATATTTCTAAATTTGGCATAATGTTGATAATGTAGACAATTTCAGAGGTGCTAAAATGTTAATTTTGTTCATATTTACATGTAATATTTATTTTAATAAATATATTTCATCAATTTTGAGTAATAAAACCTTTACATTCAAAACAGCAAGTCTTAAAGCATTTTCTTTTCTTACAATACACAGAAAACTTCTCAATCTCATAAAATGTTTATCTCTATTTAAATTTTAAGTATTGAGGAGAGTGGAAGAAAAAAGCATGCATATGTACTTTCTGAGCTGTTTTTTTTTTTAATATCTGACACTCACTTTTAATAAAATTTAGAAAATGTTTAAGTTCTTTTTAGGTTTGATGTAAACAGTGCTTTCCTTGCATTGGAGGATGGCCTCGTTTTCTTTAACATTAAATAATTTTAAATTAATTAATGGAATCAAACCACTTAATACCAAATAAGTGACTGTAATTAAATTGGTCAAGTCCATTTTATAATATTGTATAATAAAGGTTAAATAATACTTTAGTTAAAGTAATTTAATCTAAATACAATCAAATATATTTTACACTAGTTTTTATATATATCAGCTTAACAAAGTATTAAAAATAAGATTGGATTTTTTACTTTTTCATATTTATTATAATAAATAGCCTTATCCATCATAATTATTCATCTCATTTATGGATTCACTGAAATTTATTAACCAGGCAAACCAATTGAATTTTGAGAATAAAGGTTTCTCACGAGAAGCTGTTTCTTGCTAGTTCTGGATACCTTAGTTCAAGAATTTCCTCCAGTCAATACAAGTTGTTCTTTTCCCCACCAGACAGCAGGAGGTGCTGTGTGAACACTGCGACTGGATCTTATTCCCACCTCCCCTCCCCCTGTACACAGAGAATAATAGCATGATGCTTTCAAAATATTCATTTTTCAGCAGCCTGTGACCTGAGAAAATGAGCCCAGTTAGAAATATAAAACCTAGCTCTTATTTAATGTGGTAAAATGTATACTTAAGATTAAATGCAAAAAGGATTTTAAAAATATGGCAACTCCATTTTTTATTTTTTAAATGTCATCAATCATTCTGCTTTGCAACATGAATTCTACTTTGAAATAAGTCGGAGTCCCTGTAAGTAGTTAAAAAGATATCAAAGTCTTCATACACACTCACAATTATGGAATGGGTATTTAGAAATTAGAGAAAATTTACTTTAACCTAATTCAAATACATTAATTCTATTTCTATACTTTCAGGTTCAGAAACATACAAATTAAATAAGCATAAATGAGTTAAGTCACTCTTGACAAGAAGTTAATTTACAATTTTATTTTCCAGAATACAGTTAGTTATATTTTAGCCCAACTTCTACAACAGCAGTTCCAATTGCATACCAGAAAAAAAAAATGGCTGAACATTTAAACCTTCAAATGATTTAGGAGCTATTCATTTTCTTATTTAAAGTAACTGGCTATAGAATTTCCACATAAGAAGTTGCCTTTGCTTTGCACAGTATGTAGCAAGAAAAGATGAGACATATGACATCCCATACCAAAAGACAGATACAATTAGCCCCATTATTGCTGGCTTCGAGATTACAGAAGAAGCATTTTGGCTCCCTAACGGGCACTGAGCTCACAAAATACATGTCACAGTTCTTTTATGACACAATGCCAATCATTGCTTCTATACAATCAAGTACATTTTAAAACACAGAATTAAGCAGTTTTTAAAGAGGGATGACTCACCTGTTTATAGTATTGTTTTGCAGACTTTAAGCGTTGGTACAAGGCCAAAAGAACTCCTTGGATGTATATCTTAGCTCCTGAGGGGCTGAAACCTTCTCCCTTAGAGACCCAAACTGGTCCCCGCAAAGGTGTGATGGAATTTTGCAAGCATTTTTCAAGCAGAGGAACTATGCAAGAAAATAAGGGAAAACAAATTCTTTTGAACAGACGGAAATACACTGCCTGGAACACATAGCCCCAATAGCAGAGCTAACTCTTAACATCTATTATTTATATCTGACCTAGGTTAAGTCTTAGAGAGGCAATTCCTGCATAACTAGTGGCCACCATGAAGGATGTACTTATATTGAGACACCCCCCATGCAAGACTCATAAGCGTGTGAGCACACCTGAATAGTTCTGAAGTGTGCCTAACTAGCTGCACCAAGTGTCATGGTGTGCACTGATTGCCTTATCTTCTCATTTATCACAGATGAGTTGGAACCAACCTTGCTGAAATCTACTTGCATTGTCCTGATAAAATGGTAAGATCCATGTTGTTTCTGTGTATAGCTTCCCGTAGAGGAGTCTATATCCCTAAAGCATCACATCTGGAAATTATTCATAAAATATAATCCATAACTTTATAAGCCACCCTACTCAACTCTTCATTACTATTGCTTAAATAACCCATGAAACAAGGAGGCACGGCTGTTTAAAAGCTAAAGGGAGACTCTTAAGCAAGCAGTTTATCAAACTTTTTTCTTTTTAAGTTTAGGGAATATAAGCTGGTGAAAGATTTGGGAAAGCTATTCCAGTATGTGCTTTGTAAACAGAAGATATTTACTTGTGGCTCTGTATTGCAACATCCATAAGGACATAACAGACATGTTTATACACTTTTTCACACGATTAGCTTATGAAGTCTTTCTAGTGTGAAATAGTCAAATAACATGGCAGCTAGATAACATTTTTCAGGATTTAATTTCCCTCTAGAAAAGCAGAAATAAAGAAATAAAAATATATTTTAGGCACACTTGGGAACACAGAGAAATACACATATATTTTTTCTTTTACTTGAACTTTACTGGTGTATACATTTAATGCAACATAAACATATAAAATAACTAACTATATGGCTTGGCTTCCTTATTCTGATACATGTTTTTACTCAAAAAGAATTTGAATGGATCATCAGTAAAGAAGACAGATCCATGCCATTGGTTATGTTATATGTTGCATATTTTATGCAGAGAGGCTGAGCTAGCAATCTGGAAATTGAATTACAATTAGGTTCAGCTGAGCTGCTGAGCAACTGAGTTATGCAAATGGCCTTTGCTACTGGTATTCTGCTGAATTTTGCTCTTAGAAAAAATCTGCATTTGATGGCACTAAGTTCTGCAACTCTCTACCAAGGTACAATTTAAATTCTTTCTGATATATTCAACACTAAACAGAACATTGGAAACAGAGTTTAAGATTTTTCTAAAACTACTATAAATAAAGTTAAAAGGAAATTATGACCCAATGACTATTTAGACATCTTCAGATATGAGCATGAAATTCACTTACCCAGCCTAACAATAAATTCCTAAAATCCACATATTGAAACCATATTATACTCTTAGAGCAACTGAATTTCCCTATAAATTTTATCAAAACAAACGCCTCAAACTTTTTAAAAATATAAAAGATCACATATATTATTTAGAAATAAAAAGTAAAAGAGAAACTTATTTTCAGGATCATAACTCTTTAATCTTTCAAAAATGTATAATATAAATCCATCTTGATTACAATTTTTCCTAAAGAAACCTAGCCTCAGAATTATCAGTGCTTTTAGTTAACTGCTACACATTCATATATTACTGTGTATTATTAGATTTTAATTTGTATACTTTTAATTGGTACAGTCATTGAACATAGCACAGTTTTGAGCATGGAAAGGCATACATGAGTAGCTGTTAATTAAGTTAAACAATTAAGAAATAGATAATAAACTTGAGTAATTTACATCCTACATTTAATCTTGAATTTAAACCTGAGAAAATTTTATCAGCTTCTCTACCCTGTTAGCCTTATTCATCTATGCTTGTCACAAAATAACTTTCAAATTCTTTATGTCAGTCCAAGGGATTCCAAAGAAAAAATTCAGAGGTCTTCTAACACAAAACGGCTTTTTTCAGAGTTCGAAACCTCCATAAGAATTTAAGAAAAAGAATACAGCTTAGAAAAAAACACACCACACAAATTATATCAAAATGCACACTGTGTCAGAATTGATATTGGATGGGAAATAGCTCCCATGCTCCACATGATTTATATAATTAGGAATACTATGGAAACCAGAAAGAGGAAAGCAAAGAAAGCAGTATTCACAAGCAGGTTTTATAAGGGACTTCAGAATCTGCTCTGAACTTGTTGAATAATCTGTTCAGTATTCCAGAATCTCCCGGCTGGAAGCAGGGTCCTCATTATAACCACGAGAGTGCTAATAAAGGTTAGCCTCTGAACTAGGGATTAGAAGGCTCTTTCTTTTTGGAAGCTGCAAACTAGTAACTTTGATGATCTTCTTGAAAAGGAAGACAAAGCACACTCCAAGAACAAACAATGTTTCCACTAACTAGGAAGTTACAGAAAACATAAGAAAATGATACGCCTAAGTACTTAGAAAGGAAGTATAAATCTTAATATACTGAAAAAATTGAAAAAATAAAATGTATTAACCATTTAAGGAACTCTCCATAAAAAAAGCCTAACAGGATAGTTATTAAACATAATAGAAAATTTGATTTAAAAACTTCACTTGACTTTTCAACCCCAACTATAGCTTTTAAGGTAAGAATTATTTTTAAGCATTTTAATTGATATTCATATTATTCTATACCAAAGAAGACTCATGAGTGTTCTTAACCAATGGTTTTCTTCCTTTCATGTAGAATTCTCCTTTTCTCTGTTTCTAAAGCATAAAAATTCTTTCTGTTAAAGAAGACAGAAGACGATTGCATAAGGATTTGCAAGAAATAAGAGCAATGGTTTAGAAAGAATAATTGAGAAGGCTAACCCCTATTTTGTAAAACTACTGTTTGAAATTCTCTGCTATTTAGATAGTCTCTTATTCTGTAAAAATAACTTTGCTTTCTAGCCTGCTTGAATAATAAGGAAGATAAACTTGGCTGTCTGACCTTGTAGGCCAGAGACTAGATACACCCATACTCTCATGCCATGCCAGATGTATTTTTTAATTGGATAGAACTGTGTTGTTTTCAAGGCCACAAGCTTCCAGTCAGATAACCACTAAGCACACATAGGGCTGGCTCTTTAATAAAAAGAAAAATTCTGCTTGTTGCTCTGCTTAGAATTTGAATTCATTTTTCTCTAAGCCAACCAGTATATATTAAAGTGTAACTCCAAACTCTCAAAGTGTGGCTTGATTTTTTTCCCAGTCTTCTGCAACATTATTCTATCTAATATTTTATCTATGCTAATTAACCATCATGCCCTCACAAAGACGGAGGCACCCACAGCCAATAAGGAGGAAATATGCTAATTGATTGCCACGCCCTCAAAGATGGCAGTGCCCACAGCCACAAGATGGCAGCGCCCAGTCCCCTCAGCCCCGCTGGGGCAACAGGTGTGCAGCATGGCTGGGCCCACCCCCAGGTGGGTCCAGCTGCTCCGCATGCCTGCCTCTGGAGTCCCCCAGTCCCCTCAGTCCCCCAGCTGCCCAGGGCTGGCCCAAGGCAGAGGCAAGCCTCGGATATCGGCTGCCCAGCCACCCAGGGCCGCCCGAGGCTCAGGTAACCAGGGCCGGCCGAGGCCTGCGCTGCCAGCAGTGGCAGCAGCAAGGTGTGATGGGGGTATCGCCTTCCCCTGATCGCTGGGTCACCTCTCACCCCTGAGGGCTCCTGGACTGTGAGAGGAGGCAGGATGGGCTGAGACACTGCCCCCTCCAGTGCATGAATTTTCATGCACTGGGCCTCTAGTCATAAATACTTTTCAACCTTGGAAAGAGCATAAACCTAGATATTTCTATGGGCTAGCAAAACCCACAATATATACATAATGAAAAAAATGTCTTTCCCAGAAAATAAACTCCAGGATATTATTTTGTGTGTCCTGCCAAACCATGAGGTTCTCCTTCTAACTGCTACTCAGAAATAATGCTTCATTCAAGAAGGTTAGCTGGCTCCTATTATCCTATGTTCCATCAAGATTGGTGTGCATAGCTACATACAGCATTTCCCTTATGGTTGAAGTCTTTCTTATGGGTGTTCTCCCTATTTTCTCCTATTGACATGACTGTGACAAGAATTTTGCTTCCCTATAATTTCAATATTTTCATTAAGCAACATTTTTATTAGATAAATAGTTGGAAATGAATCACTCCTTAAATTTATCAACATGTATAGATCAGTCAAATGTGATCATTTCACTGAGATCATTTCTACCACTGGAAAGGTGAAAAGTTATATGGATGATCACTTTTTATACATTTTGTTTATACATTTATACAATGTTACCACTATGGGGCACTTTGAAATTAACCTGATAGCTCCAATGGGTTTGGAGTTAAAATTGACAATGCTGGGTAAATAAAATCATGTGACCAAAAAGAGTAACTTCACTAGCTAGAGTTAGTACTGAGCATATTGGGTAAACAGATCATATGATTAAAAGTAGTAGCTATATCAATTTCATAACCATCAACCTATACTTTCTCACTCATGATATTCCATTTCCTTTGCATTTCTTCCTCCTTTTTTTCTACCTGTCAATATATTCTCATCCTTCAAGGCTCATATAAAACGTTATGTCCACTGGCAAAATATTCCAAGAGCCCTAGCTGGTTTGGCTCAGTAGATAGAGCATAGGCCTGCAGACTGAAGGGTCACAGGTTCGATTTCGGTCAAGGACACATGCCCAGGTTGCAGGCTCAATCCCCAGTAGGGGGCGTGCAGGAGGCAGCTGATCAATGATTCTCTCTCATCATTGATGTTTCTATCTCTCTCTCCCTCTCCCTTTTTCTCTGAAATCAATATATATATTTAAAAGTCCCAAGAACTTTAGGCACAATTAATTGCTACCCATCTGATTCCCAGAGCTTTGTTTACACTGTTATTTTCCCCTTATTGATTTGTATAGTCCTTACTTCTCCCCTTCCAATTCCATCCTCCAGTAAATCATAAACCCTTTGTGGTTTTAGGTGCTCATATTTTTCAGTTTTGTAAAAACAGTGCTCAATAAATGATTACTGGATGAATAAATATACTTTAGAAATATACTTTAGAACTATACTTTAGAAATATACTGTGGAAAGTCTTTTAGATAAGTTTTAGGAGGATAAAAATATAATCAAATTTGATAAATAAACGTGAATATACCAGAATTTTGAAGCAAATTTAAGGTATGTATGTATGATGGTCTTATTTTAATTTTCCATTTAAAATTATTTTGAAGACTAGGAGGGAAATAAATATAAGAAGAAAACAATATGATTTGGTAATGAAGCATTAACTAGACAGGAAAAGGCCAGAGGTGGGTATTTTAAAAGTCCTTGGGAAATCTTTATGTCCTTTATCCTACCCTGTCATAAATCATGCTACCATGGGAAAAGACACACAATGAAACTTAAATAACATAGAATTAATATTAGATTAAGGTCAAAATAGCTATTTTAAATAATAAAGGTAATTCCCTCTAAGAACTCCAAACACAATGAGTTCAAATGCTATTCATAAGAAAATCAACTGTTCAGCCTTCAAGAGGACTTTATATTAAAACCACTTCATCACTGATAAGACCCTTGAATTTATTTGGATTTATAATGGGAACAGAACAAGGATTTTTGACAAGGAGCCAAAAATCCCTCTAAAGAAAACCACAAAGCTAATGGAACGTACCAAATAGATACAGACTGGAATGATCTACCAGTTTCTATATCTAGGGAACATATAGTTCTTGTCAACATCTCACTTGAAGAGAGACACTATATGTAGTACATTTGAGTCTACTATGGAAAGCTAAAAAGATGATTTTTTATTAATATAGTTTCAAAAAGCATTGGAAATTGTCAAAGTCGTTAATAACCTGCTTCCAGTTATAAATTAAAATTCATGCCAATTAAATATCCAGAATCATAATTTACATAATATTATAATTTTCACATTTCAGTCAGATACATAAGACTATGGGGTGGGGGGATAAAAGAGCACTGACCAGAGCATAATTACCTACAAAGAAATTTCTATATGCTCTTTGGCAGCAAGTTTTAGGTCTCAGTCTCAAACTGAGATTGTTAACAGGATGTCATTTGGAAATTTCCCACCAATTCGATTAGAATTTATTTTTAAATGAAGTTTATCTAAAAAGTCTTTTTTGAATGAAACAAAGTGAGTTTTTAAAAGATACTAAGACTTGAGTGCTTCCCATCCCGAAACTATGCCTAGAGGGAATCTGAGCAGGTGTCCAGCTATGTGTGTGTTTCAATGCTCCTCATCCAGCTTAAGGTAATAGTTGGAAAACTCTGGGTCTGAAAGCAACCAATAGATGCCACTC
This sequence comes from Plecotus auritus, assembly GCF_963455305.1. Lineage (NCBI taxonomy): Eukaryota > Metazoa > Chordata > Mammalia > Chiroptera > Vespertilionidae > Plecotus > Plecotus auritus. The sequence goes on from NC_137783.1 coordinate 133,162,911, forward strand.
AAATCATGGTCTACTGGGAAGATTGAAAGATGGAGAGCATACTGTCTCCTATTGTTGCTTGATTTATATCAGTATGTTTTCATTCAAACACAACTAAACTAACAGCTGCTGTGTACTTTTGTTTACATGCTATATGTCAAATCTTATTGTCCCTGAGGTACTTATGAGAAAAGATTTAGCAGTGGTTTTCTTAAATACCAATGCCTACCCAAATTTGGATTTTTCCTCCACTGAACAAAATGACAAGCACACGATTGCTATACTTAGAGCAATCTTTCACAGCTGCTTTAGTTTTTCAGTGATCCTATCAAACTGACGGCATATTGCCTGTGGGGTCTACAGTGTTATAATACTGCCGTAAGAGACATTGATTTGTAGGATAGGATCAAACAGAAACAGGGATGCACTGGGGAGAGGGATTTCGTAGGTCATACTGTTCTTACCTGAGTAAAATTTAATTTAGACATTGCGACCTTTACAGAACACCTGGTTATTTTAATTGCTGATGTGTGGGTGAACGTTGACACTGGGGCTTAGAAAGTATGAAGTCTTAGGAAGTCTCCTCTATTTTGAAAATGCAGCCTGAGTCATGTCTTTTCTTAGACTGAACGAAGTAGCTGTGCATTAAATATGCTGGCACATCTTCTGCTTGAGCAAGTGGACCGAAATGGTGTGAATTGTTAATGCCTTGCTGCTTTGGTTCACGGCTTGTGATTGATCATTTGTAACTATATCTACTCCTTGTTCCATGAAATCAAGTATGGAGTAATGGGTTCATCAGATTTTGGGGTTAAATTGAGAGTGAAGAGGTACTGTGTGTGGAAATAAGAGTTGCCATGTTCAGGGCTGGCCTTGTAACAGCATGGAATCTAAAGGCGATATTCAAAACCACTTCACTCATCATACGCTTACTGATTCTGAATAGGGCCCATTTGCAGGGGACATTTGGTAGTTTTCCAATACGCTTTATGCCTCTTTCTACTTCCACCACCATGCACATCTTTTTTTCATACACCCCCAGTAGCACATTGGTGGAACAGGTCAGCATACACAATTCATTTATTTAAATAACTTGATTTATACAAGTAGAAATGAGCTAGGATTCTATTGTCTAAGTCTTGCCTTTCTCCTCAATGAAAATAATAGTGTGTGTGCCTTTGAAAATACAAGTATTTTGTGAACTCAATTTCTTGGGCATTTAAAATATTTGAAATGTAGTAATAATGTTAAAGAAAATTGGTATATGTACAACCTTAGGGTTACTTAAGGAATATTCAGAATTAACTGCATCTAATGTGTTTTTATGTGTCTATGGTCTATACCAATACATAATAATTGAATACATATTACCGACTTTTGGAAAATTTAAAGAAATGTGAAGTATCTTAGAGTTAGTTTTGGAAAGTACAATGCATAAAACTTAATAAATAAAATCAACAAAAATTAGAAGTAAAGGCCTTTAGAAATGTCATTTTATAATTGCTTGCTGTAATAAATGACATTTTTGCATTATAATTTTAATTACTATTCAGAAAATCTTAACCCAAAGTCTGTTAAATGAGGCACCAATTAACTTTTGACCCAGTAGGAAATAATATAGCAGAAAACATAGTAAAACAGGAACAAAATCAAATATCCATAGCACTTACACATGTACTAGTAAGTAACATTCCAAAGCAATCTAATTGTAAAATGTCTCAAAATTGTACAATTATGTTGTAAAGTCACAACTAATACCAATCTAAAAAATAAAAAAATATATAGCTAGATCCCTTTTTTTCTCTTTTCTTTCTTCCCTTCTCTCCCCCCGCTCCCCTCCAAGAGACTTAGGAGGTGGATAATGTGGTTTATAAAACTGTTTTTGTCTCCTTGAACGCAAATGTTAAGGAAACAGATTACTTGCATTTAAACATTTTATGTAGGATATAAAATATACATATACATATATATCATAAAATTTATATTTTAAATGTAATAAACTAAAAAAATCTTAATAGTTTCAGCAATTAAAATTGAGGGTTCCCTTTGACATTTATTTCTCCATGTTAGTTTCTCAAAAGAAGAATCTTCTATAATTAGCATTTTACATGTTGTTGTCTATGATTCCATCTTTCTTCTGAAAACTCTTAGGATGAAGAAAACCAATCTCTGCTGAATCATGTTCTTTTACGTGGAGAACTTTGTAAAAAATAATGTTTATTAACAGGTAGTAACATTTAGGTTATTTGTTTTCACTGGCAATTATGCTTATTTTAATGATTTTTACAATTAACTTCTAGAACTAGAGAGAAGTCATTAGAATCAGAGTAAAATTTTTGATCTTAGAGTTCAAAGACTGAGAAACAAGAGATATAAAAACCAGAAAGTAATAAGACAAACTCAAGGAGAAGAGGAAAAAAGCAACAATTTGATTTTTTTTAAAATTACATAAATCCTGAAACAAGTTTAACCCAACAAAACCTAGGAGTAATAGGCATAGCTTCATGAATATAAGACTATGTTTTAAAGACTTCAAAAGGGAATTTCTAATGATATTAAAGCGTTTATGAGCAGATTAGACTCTGAATGTTCATATCATACAATTCTGCACTCACATATTTAATAAAAGATGACAGTGATCCAATTATAGTGGATTCTCTAACTACCACTAAAAAAAAATCTTTCAAAATCAATCCTTAACAAAAGTCTTAATATTCTCTATAGATCAAATAATAGAAATATAAATCACTGATTACTTAGCACTTTCTGTTTCTGCCCAAGCAACAAGTGTACTTCAAGTCTTATGCCTGGAAATCACTAAGAGACACTGAAGTCCATGTCTAAGGAAGCCTGAAACCAAGGCAAGGTCAGAGGGCGTACAGTCTTAAGGAGGGTTTGAAGACCTCTGAACAGCATCTTTTTTACAGAAAAGTGCTCTTAACTGGCTGCCTTTGTATATAGCAATTCGTCCTAGAGAGATTTAAGGGCTGATTAATAACCACAAGCACTTGGCATCCTTCTTCAGCAAGAGACATACATTTTTACATTTCATAAAATTTGAGGAATAAAGGTATATGGGAAAGGGACCCAAAGGAGGTAAATACACTTAATTTTAAAGAATGTATTTATCCATAAGTTTGATCTTCGTCCCTGCAAAGTTCTAGAACAGATTATAAAATGAATGGTTTGTGAACCCTTAGAAAAATAAACAGTAATCACTGGGACCCAACATGGGGTAATTTACATATTAAAGGAATATTTAATGAGCATGGAGAAACTCTTGGGAAAATTCCCTACATGGGTCTTGAGATCTCCAATACCAGCATATAACTGTTATTTCTTCCAGTGAGAAGCAGGTCCCAATCGATAGTGGCTAACACCTTTTGTCCTCTAGCAAGGTACTGTTAAATCTGTGTGCCTCTTCCCAGGTAAATGGTGTTATCTGCAACAAACTAGGAAAACATCCAGGGTCTGCAAACCTCCTGGGTAAGTCCCATAAAATTTATGAGACCTTGTTTTTAAATGTTTCCATTTAGAAGTGGCAGAGAAATATGTCACTTAACCCAAACAAGCAAAACAAGGCAAGGACCTGTGAGTTTTATGTTTGTTTGCTTTTTAACCTTGGTGGTATATGGCAGCTTACACTGGATTATGCAGATAAATGTACAGTTTTATCTTTTTTTTTTTTTTTTTTTTTTTTTTGCCAAAGGGTCATACACAGAAAATAGCGAGGTTGGCCAGAAATTTTATAATAGGCAAGGGCTATGTAGAATTTTAAGCATGATGTGTCATAAGCAACTAAATGCAGCTGGAATTGTTTTCCAATAGCCTTGGCCTTCAGGAAATGCCAGCCAGGGAGGAGTGGATGATGGCTTTAGTATACTGAAGAGTGGAAGCCCTCGCACCTCTAGCTGGTCATGCTTGCCTTACTGGGAAGGCTGCTACAGCTTACTCTTAAACAAACACAGTGAACTGAGGGTAAGTATGAGATTGAGATTAGATCATTTTAGGCATTGGAAGGTGCAACATTTGCTGCTTTTCTGTTTTGTAGCCCAATCTGCAGGCCAAGACTTTAAAGTATAATGGCAGCTGAGTTCTGCATGTGCTGCATGCAATGAGGTTCTGTCTTTAAATTGCCAATACCGGGCCAATAGGCAGCACTAGGTCCCCTGCCTCAGATTCTAGTCTTCATTGTCTTATTTCAAACTGCATTCTGGGCCAAAAAGAAACTATGGATGAGCTAACCTTAGTTTCACAGAGCCTGTCTACAGCATTTAAAGTGACCTCTACCAACCCAAGTTGGCTCTAAATTTATTTATCATATAAATTTTAACCATGGTTCTAAATTTCAGAAACCCACACTGCAGCTTTACCCACAAAAAGTTGGCAGATTTATTATAAAAAGAATACTCCGTCTTCTTCAGTTAAGTTAGAGAAAATTTTGATGGAAGTATTACAAATCTAGGAATAAGATTTGCTAAAGGAATCAAGAAGAAAGTAAAGTGGTTTAAAACTTTGTTTCAATCTTACAGACACACAGATACAGAGAACAAACTGATGGTTGCCAGGGGGGACATGGGTGAAAAAGGTGAAGGGGAATAAGAGGTACAAACTTCCAGTTATAAAATTCATAATCCATGGGGAGAATGTACAGTGTAGAAAAAATATTCAATAGTCCTATCTAATAAAGATGGAATATGCAAATTGACCATCACTCCACGACAAAGATGGCGGCACCCACAGCCAATAAGGAGGAAATATGCAAATTGACATGACAAAGACAGCAGTGGCCAGGACACTTGCGTTGTCGCCATGGTGATGACGCAGGTGTTCTGCCCTGTCCTGGCTGCTCCGGGCCTCTGGGCAGCGCTTATGTGCAGGCATGGAGTAGCCGGGGTGGGGTGGGATGCCTGCGTTGGCGGTGGGGAGGAGATAAGGAGGGCAGCAGGGCCGGAGCAAAGGTGACTCCGGCCGGAGTGAAGGCGGAAGGCAGCAGCCAGAGAGAAGGCCCGGGTCCCGGGTGCTGGAGGGAAGCCGGTTCCGGCAGCCAGGGGAAGGAAGGCCTATTCTTGCACGAATCTTCATGCATCAGGCCTCTAGTATTGTAATAATATGGTGATGGTGGTTACTAGATTTAGCAGTAATCACTTCCTTAGGTATATAAATGTTGAATAACTTGTACACCTAAAACTCACCTAACGTTGTAAGTCAACTATAATTTTTTAAAAGGTTTAAAGAATAAAATAAAATATTCTTCAATATTATGATAAGACTACAGCAGTGTATGCTTGGAAACAAAAGAAAGGCTTATTTAGCTGGGGGAAGAAAGAGATTGCCTTAGAAAAAAGACAGTATTGGATCTTGGCACACACACCTGACGTATATGAAAAAGAGAAACTGAGGTCTTGAGGAATAGGTATAAGGGTGCAGGAGACACACCCAACTCTAACTGCTCTTAAAGAGGTTCTTACAAAAAGAGTAAATGTCCTAATTTTTACAAAATCAGAAACAATAACTGGGGCCCAGTGAAACCTAACAGGAATAAAAATAAGATCTTGGAGAACAAATTCAGAATAATCCCCCAGAGGAACCAGAATCCCAAATACTGTCAAGAGGTGGCATTTTTGTTACAGATAAATAAGATCAGTTGGATAATATCTTTTGAGGGTGGGATGATTATACAAAATGCACATAAAATCTGAACAAATTGGAGAAGGGATAGTAGGGAGATTTGCATAAAGTACTAAAAAGAAAAAGTATTTAGTGAACTCCAAAAATGAATGGGTCTAAGATTAAGAAAAGGCAATGGTGAGATGAATTATATTACAGGGATCCAGGCAGAACAATAATAGATCAGAGTCCAGATCAAATTAGATGTTGGATGGTGGGAAAATACATCCTGGGTATGATTATTTAACTCGGGGAGGTGAAAATGGGTAAGACTGGTTTGAACAAAGGACGTTATTGACAAACTTGGAACTTATCGACTTTATACCTCTCACTATGAGAGACCAGGCAAAAAAATATCTAGAAAAGATGTTAGAAAAACACAAGTGTGGATCAGAAAGCAAAGGGAAAGTTAAAAAAAAAAACACAAAAAAAACAACCTCCACTGCAGCAAACATTGCAGAGCCTGTCACAGAAGGAAACTTTCCTAAAAGGAGCAAAGGTACAGTAGAGGCAAATCCTACAAACTGCAGGAAAAAGGGACAGAATCATTAACTCAGGACCAGGAGCATTAAAAAACTGAGGAAAACCATGTCTTCAGGAGGAAATGGCAGTAGTATTGGTCCTCACTGGCCACCTAAGAAAAGATGCCTCAACAATATGAACAGCTAATGTAATTCAGAAACTCACCAAGAGCTATTCTCTCACTGAAACTGATTTGGAGATGAAGGGAAAGCTGAGTCCATAAAGTATGTTTCTTAGGTTTAAATAATTCTCTCACCACAGGCTGTTACAGCAGCCACTGTGACCCAGGATTGAAAACAGTGCCCCCAGGACATGGTGAAGCTGTGCCACACAAGACAGGGCCCACCGCCAGTTCAGCACGGGGTCTGGAAACATGGAACTCAGAGGGGAAAGGACATTAAGATGTTTAGAACACTTTACAAAAGGAAAAAACAGTACCTCAGAACTGCCTGCCACCAATGTAAATTTCCAAAGTCACAAGGATGCAATGTTCTCAGTGCCCTCTTTAAGAAGAATAACAACATTAGGAGCAATAATTACGATGTTATAATGCTTACCAAGTACCCGGCACTTGTAAGGATTTCACATAGAATTCATTTAGGCCTTACAACAACCTATTAAGATAAGTACTATAATCTCTAATTTTCAGATGAGAACACTGACTCTCAGAGAAACTAATCTGTCCAAGGTCAGACAATAAGTGGCATAACTGGAATATGAACTCTGACTCCAAAGCCAGAGTACTTAACCAGCACTTCGGACAGCCTCTTCGAGAGAGGAGACAGGGTGCCCTGGTCAGTTTTCCCCTCAAGACATTATAAATACATAGTACCATAATTAATGCCTTGATGGGAGATTGCTTCCCAGTCACAGGTCATAGGCCCTGCTCAACAGCATAAATCAACTAGCTTCTTGAAAAGACTGACATAAAGAATGTTTTCTCTTCTTTGCCTTCCTTCCCTTAGTCTCTACTATGGTCTTTGTCAGTAGTGCCAGGGGTCTGGATCATGCCAAACACAGGGTTTTGGAAACATCATTTTGCTAGGAATGGCCACATTAGAAACTGAGGATTGCTGTTCTGAATGTGCTGGGTGTGGTTCTGATGTTGTGATTATCTTTTGGTTCAGTTGGAAGGAGGGCACAAGATAAAACTGGTGTAGACCCAACTCAACTTCTGAGGTCCCAAGGGATGACACCCACAGCAGGAACCCAGACAGTAGCAACTGGAGAAATTCCAGCTCAAACCAGGCATCTAGAAACCATCTGGCTGACACTGGGAAGAATAAAAAGTAGACAGGAACTTAATTTCTTGAATTTTAACCTACGGAGTTTGAATTTTTATTGGATTTTAACTTACAAAGGTAAGATTATTTGATTTTTGTCATTCATTTCTGTGTAGGCTTTTAAAATTTATATTTTAATTTCTTGGGAATTTTAATTCTTGGAATTTAATTTCTTCACAAAAAAATTGATAATGGGCAAGAGTTAACACTCAAATTCAGGGTATCTCTATATTATTGAAACTTTGTGATTGAAACATGTTAATCCTGTCATTTGATCTCATTGCAGGATCTGAAGAATTTGTCAAAGAATATATAGCTATTTTGGATATTCTTGCTGGGCATAATTGGGGGTGGGAAATGGAATAAGAAATGAACGTTCAGTGTTTAATAGCATGACCTTGGAGCTAATTTAATTACTGTACTATTCTAACTCAGTATATTCTAGGGTAAATTTCATATTGCCCACCATAATCTAGAAGGATCCACAAGGAGCAGGGTTTGGTTATTGGAATAGCAGCCTCTTAAAGTTCACCATACCTAATAGGTAAGCCAAAGAAGTTAAGAGAATAAAACGTGGGGTGATGTTAGGGATAAGGAGAGTGTCATTACACAACTCCATCTAAATCTGACATTAGCTACAGCCATGGTCATTGTGCTGCAATAACACCAGATAGCTCATGTATGATTGGTAAATGGGGGAATGATGTCAGTACTAAGTGAAAATTTGGTTGGTGAATATGCGCTTTTCTTTGGCAAAGGAGGACAGGAGAGTAGGAGTAGAATTTTATTCTTTGGCAGGAAAGAAAGGCCTTAGTTTGAATGCTGCTCTGGGGGTTCCCTTCCTGGAAAGTGTGCTCCTGGCCCTGCATGACTCCATGGGAGTTTGGCTTCCTCTGTGACTTCCCTTAGGGATGCCCCACTGGCTCAAACCTCCAAGTAGATTTCTATCTGCCTTGTCTCGCACTCAAGTATTGCTTCTGTGCAGATTTGATATCCTCTTGAAGCAGCACTCTGTTTAAATCAAGGCTGTTTACATTACCTCCTAAGTTAATAATTATTATTTTTAGTTAGTATTCTGGTTTTAAAGATGCACAGGTTTTGGTCTTCCTCAACTCCATTTTTCCCATAACCCTATTATTTTGGTGGGAGTCATTTTGAAGAATGCATTTTTCATGCATATACTATGTCCCAATAGAAATGTTGTACTAGCATGTTGACCATATATAGTAATATGGCATCTTTACCCAATGGTAGTTGTCTTCTACTATAGAAAGAATAGATCTATAAAGAAGCCACAGCCAAAGAACTTTCCCACATATAACAAAATAAATTTCTTTGTTAAAATCTTCTATTTAGAAATCTAAAAGCACTAGTAATTTTCAAATCACATGGAGTGTTAAAGATTTTACTAGACTTGATAGAATAAAGTAGTTTACTATCATATCAAATGTGCTCATTTCTCATAGTATATGAGGAAAACTTGCAAGTATATCTAATTCCAAAAAAGAAGCAACAGAAGAAGATTTTTTTAATGTGTATCCATTACTTTTAGTCCTTGATACAATTACACTTCTAATCTATGCTTATAAATAAAAATAATTGCTATGATCTTAACATTACACACTATTAAATGACTTTTTCTGATCAAAAACAGAGCAAGCAAAAAATAAAAATAAAAAAGGTTATATATCAAATCAAAGTAATAGCATTTATTTAAATTAAGAGATAACTTTCACCTAACACTTGACCTTCCCCAAGTTGAAGTTCAAAAGACCATCAAACATAAAAGTTTAGGGAACTCAATCATTTGATGCACAAAATCATACTAACAAACAAAGAAGAAAGAAATGCAAAAATCTAATGTTAAGTGACTAGGGTGCTACAGACTGGAAGTTCCTCCAACAGGATTAGCTTCTTTAAGTATTTTAAGTCCAACGAATTTTTTATGCTTCCACATGTTAGTAGCTGCATAGGCTAATTTCAGCTGGCATAAGCTTTTATAAGTATGCAAAACACAGGGCAAGGCATGCATTAAAATGTGATAATATCACACTTCTGGGACACGGGATCATGAGGCATGAATCTGAATGCCTCTGGCATCCATGAAGTATCATGCCTCAGAGTCAGAGATTTTTCTGTTTTGATAAGTAATTTTATTATACCACATTTGGAGAGGGGAAAAATCAACTTTCAAAATATAAATCTTTCATCTTAACCGGGGTTCCTTACAGTTTCAATTCTAGCAATGAACTCAAATCTAAAATTTTGGGTGAGTTGGAAATAATTCAAACTAAATAGGGTCTTAACAAAATTATTTATTTATTTATTTATTTATCAATGAAAGTTTAAGAGTGATTATAAAATATGGTTGATCACAAAGAAAATTTTAGCCAGCAAGATTTAAGGGAAGGTATGAAAATGCAACAACAACAACAAAAAAACCAATAAGACAAAAACCCAAGAAATCAACTTTAATAATGATACTCTCACCACCCCTAAAAAGAAAAAAATAAGAAAGGATTTCCTATGTTACATATGTCTGTGCTATAGAGTGAATGTTTGTGTCCTGCATCCCAAATTCATATATTAAAACTTAATCCCCAATGAGATGGTATTTGGAAGTGAATAGGTCATGAGGCTGAAGCCCTCCTGAATGGAATTAGTGTCCTTATACAAGAGACCCCAGAAATCACCCTTTTGCCCCTTCCACCACATAAAGACATAGTGAGAAGAATGAGGAAACGGGCCCCTCAACTGACACTGAATCTACTGGGCCCTTGATCTTGGTATCGTTCTCCTTAACTGTGGGAAATAAATATTTGTTGTTTAAGCCACCCAGTCTATGGTATTTTTATTATAGTAGCCCAAGTGAACTAAAACATGCCAAAATAAAAGATTCCCTAAATCTTAATACCCTTTCATGATTTCCCTTTGTACAGAAAGATATATTATTTATGTTATAATTAAACTGTTTTATTATATGTTTTCCTTTTAAATGTATAAAGTAAAAACAAATTATATAAATGCCTTTCATAACATTAGCATTTAGTTTACAAAATCTTTGCCACTTACCTTTTGAAATATCTTTAATTTTTTTGCCATACAAATCAAAAAGATATCTGGCTGGTGAATTTAGTTTCATTCTCATTGTGCAAGTATCTAAAACCTACATAGAAAAAAAAAAACAAAACCTATAAATAATTTATCACAGTGAACTCTGGCTAAATTAAATACACATTTAGAGTCCTTTCTATACTCATGGCGATTAACAATTATATCATAAAATGAAATTTAGTGATTTATAAAATGTTTCTAACATATGAAATAAAAAGAGAGTTAAAACTATGTTTTAAAAACACACACAAGTATTAATAAAAAAGAGAAAGGAGATGCAACCAGTATTAAAAAGTGGTTACATACTATTTAATAAATTAAAAAAGTCTGAGGATTTCTATTATTCTTATTATTTTCTATATTTTCCATTTATTTGACAAGGTTAGCATATTACTTTTTAAATTAGGTTTTAAGGTACTCTCGTTAGTGTAAATTCTTTGCAAGTGTCCTAAAATAAATTACAAATATAGTCTGATCACAGTTCGCCTTGTAATTTATGTTGTTTGGGTACTAAAATAATGGAATTAATAAACCACATTTCAAGGTTTTTCTATGAGCCTGGGTCTCAAGAACCTCACTTTTCATAGTCTCTAACTTGCTCAAGCTCTTTCCTTAATATTTTAATGTCTCCATGTAGCTCTTATAAAGGTGAGACAACCACCTTTCCACAAGCAGGGAAGACAAGCAAAAGTTAGAAAGTTTTACTCACAAGTGAGAAAAATTAAAGTAACAGAGAGGGTGGAAAGAAAGTATCTGGTAACCTGGGCAGGTTTCATTAGGATTTTGGGAGTGACCCCCAAAACATAAAACTCTTCCTATCCATTTAAAAGCACATAATATATTCTAAATCCGAATTGTAAGTACTTTGTCTTCCATTTTCACTATTCATTCCTATAACAAGCATGTCAAACTCAAAGGCTAACACGGGCCAAATAAACAAGGTTTAAGTTTATGTGGGCCGCAAAAAAAACCACAAGAGCTTCAATTTTCATAGAAACATAGGTTTGTTTCATAGAGATATGTTGAATACAAAGAGCAGAAATAAATGAGTAATCATTAACGTAAAATAATAGAACATTTTAATAAAAATTAATGTTTTTTCTTGAACATTAACTTGCCAGACACTGAATAACTGCATAAATTAATAAGCGTAATGCAAATAAACTTATTTTTCTTCTCCGAAAGCGAAATATTTCCTGTTGCGCACACCAAACGAGTCAGTCCAAGACTAATGACGTGGAATTGGCTGCTAAAATATTTGCTGCTAGTATTAGTGGAGAGAAATGGTGCGCCTGCGCGTTAGGCGCGTAAGAGAAATGAATGCAACACAATTATAGTAATCAGTCATTAGCGGATGTTGTAGTTTGTTATTGGTAATTAGTATAACAGAATATTGTAATAATTAAGTTACAAATTTTTTTAACTTTTAAATTTTATTGATTTTTTACAAACAGGAAAGGAGAGGGATAGAGAGTTAGAAACATTGATGAGAGAGAAACATCAATCAGCTGCCTCCTGCACACCCACTACTGGGGATGTGCCTGCAACCAAGGAACATGCTCTTGACTGGAATCGAACCTGGGACCCTTCAGTCCGCAGGCCAATGCTCCATCCACTGAGCCAAACCGGTCAGAGGTATGAAATTTTTATTAAAATGTTCTTTATAAACCATTATATTGGCTGGGCCACAAAAATATTCGTTGTGGGTGCATGCAGCCCGCAGGCCGGGAGTTTGACATGCTTGTTCCTATAATATACTATTGCTTTGCATAACCAAGAACTACTGAAGGACAATGTTCATTGTATGATTGTATGGCAAAAAGAACATCTTCCCATTGCTGATACCACTCCCCTCCATTTCTGCCCACTTTGATTGCTACTTTAAAATTGAAGCCCGTAATCCTAGTCCTAGCCAAACAAACTCATGTTCTTTGTGACAATGGGCATATTTAAACAATTGAATGTGTATATTGAGGCAAATTTGCACTTTCTTTTCAGTTTGGGGAACAACTTTCAAAGATTGTGACCGATGCTGGTTTATCTAGTTGCTGCCTCAAGTGCTGTGTTGCACTTAAATGGCAAATAATTAACTGACGAATTTAATTTGACAAATTGGCCTTTACTGAATTATATCAGATGTTCTCTAACCCTGCACTTGACCAATAGTGTCACCATGTGCCACATACCCCCATGGGCATTCAACAGATTGTGTGTTTCTGGCACATTATCTGCAACCCAGAGTTTGGGGCAGTTTTTCAGAAACTATGTATTGCTGTTTATTGTGGGTTTTTTTTTTTTTTTCAAAGTTATAGGAATTATCTTGCACCCTTTAATTTACAAAGGAAATATTCACAAATCAATGCTCCACCTGGATCTACAGTTAGTCCCATAGGCCCTAAACAGATGCAGCCTCTTCTTTGGGTTCCCCACATTCCTGACCTTCCCAATATTTGTGTTTAGTTCTTAGTCTCTTAATTTTACAAATCTATTATTTAAAAGTGCAACAAAAACCTTTTGTACAAATCATATTCCCTCATTACTAGTGAAGGTTCAGATATCTAAATATTCTCCAAAGTTATCACTTACCAATTAAACTAAAATACGCGCTATTTAAAGATTGTCCAATTTGCTTTAATTAAAATCTCAATAATTTAAAAATTATTTTTAAAAATCAGTAGGTAAAATCACATGGCTTTCTAACCCAAAGAGTCCTCTTTTCACTGTGCATAAAAACACCAGTAAAAATGTTTGTGCAAACCAAGTTTTAAGAGTTAAATGAGTTTGAAAATTGGCATTAGAAATCAGATAATAGAAATTAATAATGCATCAGCCACCAGGTCATTCTCTCCCACTTTCAGAATGTAAGATCCTTGCAGCATTTAAACAATGCCAACCTTCAATAGTCATTTTCTCACAGTAAATTATTAGTGGTATGAATTAGTATCAATATAAATTCCCATCAAAAGACCTGGAATGAAACCTCTACTTGCAAGGTTGTTCTTATATTTAACAATTAAACAATAGTTAATAATGCCATCTTGCTGTAATATTAAGGTTAATAAAAATAGCATTTCCAGCCCTAGCCAGCTTGGCTCAGTGGATAGAGCGTCGACCTGTGGACTGAAGGGTCATTGGTTCGATTCCCATCAAGGGTATATGCCTGGGTTGCAGACTCAATCCCTGGGGGCATGCGAGAGGCAGCCGATCAATGATTCTCTCTCATCATTGATGTTTCTATCTCTCTCTCCCTCTCCCTTCCTCTCTGAAATCAATAAAAATATATTAAAAATAAAATAAAATAGCATTTCCACTAATCTGTAACTGTTAAACTTGTTAAAATATTACTTTTGCAAATTCACATTCTGTTAATTTCTTACAGTCCATTGTAGAGAGCCCTGCAGATACTGAAAGTTAAAATCATCTTGCTGTAAAACCAGGCTCTTCTTGACAAGTCCCTGGGAAGAGATTTTCCACAAACTCCCTTTAGTTTAATCTATTTGATTACAGTTCTGGGAGTCATCCTCTCCTTCCACTCCTAACTAAAACCCTTACACTTCTCACTGTTCTTTGCTGGGCGGGCGGGGGCAGGGGGGGGCGGAACGGGGAGGCAAAAATCTCTAACCTATCCTACAAGGCCATTCTCTCCCTCATATACTCACCCTTCAATTCATGGAATTTATCCTGCTCACTCTGTCATTGAGTATTTTCATATGCTAAGCTCCCTGCTTGAAAAAGTTACCCTGCTCAACATCTTCCATATGTACCCAGAGAATTCCTGCTTATCTTTTCTCAGAAGACTTTCTTGTGCCACCTACTCCTTGAATAATGTGGCTAGTTTACAAACATCTTTTTCCACCACTAGACTAAATGCCCCATGAGAACATGGAGGGCCATTGCTGACTTCACTCACCACTTTATGCAGGCGCTTGGCAGACATAAGCAGTCATGAAAACATTATGAATTAATGAATGAAAGTTAGACATACATATTATGTCTAATTTACATTATTTGCATCATAAATTGTATACTGTTAAGAATCTGATAAATTAGCAAATAAAATTTCTGATAAATCTAACAAATAAAATTTTGATTTTATAAAATTGTTAGAACTAAATTATGTGTAATTCTAGAAAAAAAATCAAATAAAACTAATTCATTTTAATACCAGAGCACTGACCTTGTACTGTCCTTAGAAAATAAAATGAATAAACCTCTTCACACTTATACAAGTTCTCTTGGTTGCCTTTCCAATTCTCATTATCTACCTAATCCTTACTCTCCTGATTTTGTTTAGGGGTTCATCCTTGCCCCTTCACTCAAGGAAGGCTATAATGTTATTGATTGATCTAAGTTAATTATGGTGGTCCCATGTCCCTTGTCAGTTTGGAGGTGGACACAGAATATAGTTCTGGCCAATGAGACATGAGAAGGGGCTTCCAGGGAGGACTTCCTCAGTCATATGGAAGAAATTATCTTTTTCTCCCTCTGGACAAAGTTGTACCTGGCTGTGTAGTAGCCATCCTGCAACCAATGTATGGAAGAGCACAAAATCCAAAACACTATTGAAAACATAATTGGAATCTTATCGAACAGTGTATGGAACTGCCCTAATATTGGATTTTTTGCTTGCTTTTTACTTAAGTCTTTTAAGTCAGTATTTTTCTGTTTTCAGGTAAAGTCATCTTTACTGACAGAAAACAAAATTTTTGGCCTAGGTTCCTCAAATGAGAAAAATTGCTTCAGCTAACTTAATGTACAGAAAACGTAACAGTATTCACTATATAAACCCAAGAAGCAAAACATTTAATTAGGAACCTATAGAAGAATTTTAGAACTTTAGCAAGCTGAAAACTGTGAAAATGATAGATAATTATGAACTTAACTCATTGGATTACTAAAAAGATTTCACAATTAATTATACTTCTCCAGTAAAAGCTCACTATAATTTATCATCTATATTTTGAGAAAGGGAATCTGTTTTTACAGACTTTTTTTTTTCTAACTGAAAGACTGTCAAATACATTATGAATTTTCAAATAATTAAAATGTACTTGGCATAACTTTCTGCTAAGACCAACATGACTAATAATAAAAAATATGATCATTATTTTAACTTGAAAATGCCAGGAGATTGGGCTGAATTTATATTCATCTTATGAAATAGCTTAAAGGTACTTTTCTGGATAAATCCTGGAGATATATTTACTGGCCTGTTATTTATCTTATTCTCACAAAAGTAGATGATAGAATGTACACCAAATCTAGTTACTTGCTCTTACTAGTAATGAACATGACTATGATTTGTAAAAGCAATTATTTCTTGTGAATATGAAATGTAGGTGTTCTGGCTTTTTATTATTAAAATGTGAGTGAGAAGTAGGTAACTAGAGGATATTTTCTAAATAATCTATTAATACACACTTCTTGGATATTTTATACTTACTTAACTGATCTCTTCTTAAGAATAATTAAATAGCCCAGATTACTTTTACATTTTTCCAATTCTAATTTTGTTATTTTTGTTTACTTTTTAAGTCTATTATTTTGATGTACAATTTACTTGAAATAAACTATGTCTATTTTAAGTACACCATTCAATGCAGGTAGGAAGAGTATCTGTGTAACTACTTCCACAATCAAGATACAGAATATTTCCATTACTCTCCAATATTCCTCGTATTCTTGCCCATCACAGTTCAGTACTCCTACCCCCAGGCAACCACTGTTTGTCTGTCTTACAGTTTCATATAAATGGAATCATATAGCATGTGTTGGCATGTATTATTTCTCTTTGGTAATTATAATAGGTCCTAGAATAACATAATTTTGTTCAACATTATAATATTGATGATATGCCCTAAGTACTTAATTCCAGTTTTTATCAATTAGCCTATGGTAAAATTAGTTTTAGTATATGTTGGTTCACTAAAGTCATAGGAGCTGTCAACAACATTAAGTGAAGACATACTGTACCTAGCAAAGGGTTGCTAGAATGTGTGATAAGTGTATGTTTCTTTATAAGAAACTGCCATGCTGGTTTGCAAGGTGGCTGTATCACTTTGCATTCTGATCAGCTATATGCGAGACTTCTAGTAGCTCCAGATTTTCACTATTTACTATATTTCCAATATCCAGATTTACAATATTTAGTACTGCCAGTCTTTTTTTAATTTTAGCCATTTTAATATATATGTAGTGGCAATTCACTGTGGATTTAACTTTCATTCTTTGATGATTAATAATGTTGAACATCTCTTTATGTGCTTATAAATTTCCATGTCTAGATTTGCCTCTGGTTTAAAGTCATCTAAAAAAGTATATTATTTATTTATACCTTGAAAGCCATACATGAGTAATTCCCTCAATACTATGTGGTTTTTTAATAATAACCAAAAAAGTCATTATAATGAAATATGCTTATATACAAACTAGAGGCCCAGTGCACGAATTCCTGCTTGGGTGGGGTCCCTCAGGGTGGCCTGCGGGGATCAGGCCAAAATCCGCAGTCCAACCCTGCCTGCAGCTCCTACCTGCCGCTCCCGCTCATCCTGGCCCCACTGCGCCTGTCGCGGGCTATCGCCCAATCAGTCCTGATCGGGAGAGGCTCGCTCTGCTGCAGCAGCACTCACCAGCTGTGAGTCTGTGTCTGGCGCCCTCCCAAGAGGAGTGGCCTGGGGGATCAGGCTGAAACTGGCTCTCTGACATCTCCCGAGGGGTCCCAGATTGCGAGAGAGCGTAGGCCAGGCCGAGGGACCCCACTGGTGCACGATCAGGGCTGGGGAGGGATGCGTGAGGGCTCCAAGGTGTGTTCGGCCTATCTCGCTCAGTCTTGATCAGCCAGACCCCAGCAGCAAGCTAACCTACTGGTTGGAGTGTCTGCCCTTGGTGGTCAGTGCACATCATAGCGACTGGTCAACCAGTCAACTGTCTGCCCCCTCGTGGTCAGTGCACATCATAGCGACTGGTTGATCAGTTGCCTGTCTGCCCCCTGGTGGTCAGTGCACATCATAGTGAGCGGTTGAGTGGCTTCAGCATATCATTAGCATATTATGCTTTGATTGGTTGAACAGTTGACTGGTCACTGGACAACCGGACACTGGACAACCGGACACTTAGCATATTAGGCTTTTACTATATAGGATATTAAGGGGATATTTTTTTCTAATTCAGACTTGTTACACCTAGACTACTCCTTTCCTGCTAACTTGTAGACATTTTCTGCTTCCTGATTTCTCAAATCCATGCACTAGTTCTAATCTAGCAGTTAGTGATCTTATTTCTCATAACCTGTTTTCCCTGTCATACAACTTACTTTCTTTCTCTTAAACCACATTAGTAGTATAGGAGAACAAACAAGAAATCTATGGAGATTTCCATGAATTAGTAAGTCTGAAGTTTTTAGAACACCAGAAGAGTCCTCAAACTTTAGTTGGGCTAGAAGTCATCTGGAGATATTTGTTGAAGTTGAAGGTCAAATTCTCAGGCCCCACACTCAAGAGATTCTTAATTCAATAGGCTTGGAGTGGGGCCCAGCAGCCTGAATATTAAGCACAGAACCCAGATTATTCTGGTGCAGGTGTTCTGTGGACCGTACTTTGGGAAACACTGCAGACCTTTGCCTGCAATAAGTATATGTTGCCTTTGAGTGACAAAAAAGGGAGTATTCTGTTCTCAAGTAGATTGAAATTATGTTTTACAAAGTGGGGTGTACAAGCCCATTGAGACTGGACAAAACAACCCATTGAGGAAGGAAGAGGATATTAGAACTATCTTTTTATCTTTAAAAAACTGCTTTATTATCAATGTTATATAAAAGATGGGCACTTGGCACATGTGTGCTCAACAGAGAGGGAAAGTGAGAGAGTCAGAAAGGAGACACCATCCCAGCCAGTGTGGCTCAGTGATTGAGCATCCACCTATAAACCAGGAGGTCACATAGTTTGATTCTTGGTCAGGGTAAAGCCCAGGTTGTGGGCTCAGTCCCTGGCAGGGGGCATGCAGGAGGCAGCCAATCAATGATTCTTTCTCATCATTCAAGTTTCTATCTCTTTCTCCCTCACCCTTCATCTCTGAAATCAATAATCTACACTAATAAAAGAGAAATATGCAAATGGACCATCATTTCACAACACCCACCAGCCAATCAGAAGTGTGTATGCAAATTAACCCAACAAAGATGGCGGTGGCCCTGCCCCCCAGCCATTCCGGGCCTCTGGGCAGCATGCATGCAGGCGCAGAGCGGCCGGGCGGGGCAGGACACCTGCTATGAGGAGGAGGGTGGGGGGCGGAGGGAGCTACAGGAGCTGCGCTCCGGCCAGAGCGAAGACTGAAGGCTCCAGCTGGAGCGAAGATGGAAGGTAGTGGCCAGAGCAAAGGCCTGGGTCCTGGGTGCTGGAGGAAAACCAGTGCTGGCAGCCAGTGGAAGGAAGGCCTATTGCACGAATCTTCATGCAACAGGCCTCTAGTAAAAATATATTTTTTAAAAAAGAAAGGAGATACCAGTAATAAAAATTCTGAAGCCAGAGGAAAAATAATCAAGTGATAAATGATTTAGCAGACCAGAAATATCACAACTTAAGCTAGCAGAAATAAACTTATTTTGTATTTCAGAACCCCCCAAAAGGCTCAGCAATTTGAGCCACCAGTTAACTCCAGCAAGTGGGGCTGAAAACAAGTTGACTGTTTTTTATAAAAAACAGTTAAACCCCCAGACGACTTCCCAAACACCAAACATTCAAGGCAGCTATATACTTCTACCATCAGGAGAGAAGACGGGAGATTTGTACTGTAGAGGGGCTAATCACAAGAACTGAAATCAGAAGCACCAGGCAGATCAGAGTGTGAGGGTAATTTACTGAAAAGAGGAAAACTGAATGAAAATCTACATAGTGAAAGTACAACTATTAGCTCCCTGTTCCACTTGGCTACTAACTCTCAAATTGGCAGATTCTATGTGGTGAAACTGATCAGCCCCAGAAAAAAGATCTACAGACACTGACAATTAGGGACCTTCCCCAACTTCCAAGAAAAGGCCTAGTGAAAGCCCTTTCCAATGAAATCCCTCCCTCCATAAGCACACCTGTGCTCAAGAGCTTTTCAATCAGCTTTTAGCTCTCCACTTCTATGTATTGGTAGAGGATTAACCATCTTTAAGAAAAGCATGTAACAGGAAAGACCAAAAACAAACACACAAACAAAATACCCAAGTAGTTACAGAAAACAGAGACAGCCCAGAGAGCAGAAGTAAAAATTTCATTGTATTGGAAGGCAAAGAAAAGGAAATATCCCAGATAAGAAAATTAGAAGATAAGCTTAGAAGATGCAACAAATCAAAATAGGAGTTCCATAAAATTAGAACAGAAAAAGTAGAGAAAAAGAAAAACTGTCAAAAAATAACAAATAAGAGAAGTATGAAACTTTTCTGAGTATCTTGCACATCTTGGAAAAAAAACTTTGAACTCTGAGAACAAAAAGATTATTTAAAATATTTTCAGAGAGGAAACGTTAAAAGCAGGTCATCTACAAAAGATGAGGAATCATACTTCTCAACAGCAGCACTGGAAACAAGCAAGAAGCAAAGGAGCAGTTTCTTTAGAAGAAGAAATCATTTTCGAAAATCTCAAAAAATTCTGCCATTTTCTCTTTCTCAAAAAATAATTGGAATATGTGCACGATAGAGTAAAGAAAGAAAGAGGAAGACTGGGGAACTAGGAGAAAAGGGTCCAACAGAGGAAAGAGGGAAAGATAGTCAGGCTAATAGTGAAGGGAGATCTCAGGACAGAGGCCATAGGAACAAACAGTTCAAACTGGAGCAAGAGGACAGGGGACTTCATTTTTTCATTCATTTCATTATCTTCCTCATTGTTTTCTTCACCACTGTAATCACATTCCATTAGCGATAACACATAGAAACTATATCAAAAAATAAGTAAATATAATTATTAACTGCTGAGAAAAAATAAATATTTCTTATAAAAAAAAAAGATGCTATCCTGGATAATACAAAAATCTACACAGCTTAATGCCACTTCTCTGACAATTGAAAGAAACTACAACTAATCCACCACAATGCTAAACTTAGAAGTTATGCATCTAGAGCACATATTTTCATTTTCCATTTACTTTATATCTTATGCCCATACATTTTTCTTAATACCTTTTCCAACCCAGGGATATATATGTTTAGCCTATACACCATAGTGGCAGGTACTATCAAATTACTAAAACCAACCAAGTAATTCTAAAACCATCTGATTCAAGTTTCAAAGGAATGGCCCATAGTTATGGCATTCCAGAGTTTGGTAAGAAATTATGTCACTTTGGCCTTTATCTCGAACTTTTATTTTGCATTTATGATTGACATATAGTTATTTCCCCTTGGCTCCATTCTGAGCTCAGAGGAGACTTTTATACGTTAACTACCTTATTTTACCAACCATCTTTATCCCATTGTAATAACCTTCACCATATTCGAGTCTTTTACATTCTACTTCATTTTTATATTACTTAACTAGAGGTCCAGTGCACGAAATTTGTGCACGGGTAGGGCCTTCCTTCATTCCGTGCCACCCCCTGGTAGTCAGCGCACATCATAGCAAGCAATCAAACTCCTAGTCGGTCAAATTCCCAAGGGGACACTTTGAATAGTAGGCTTTTATATCCTATACTAGTGGCCCGGTGCATGAAATTCGTGCATGGGGGAGGGGGTTCCCTCAGTCCAGCCTGCACCCTCTCCAATCGAGGACCCTTTGAGGGATGTCGGACATCCCTCTTGCAATCTGGGACCACTGACTCCTAACTGCTCACCTGCCTGCCTGCCTGACCACCCCTAACTGCCTCTGCCTGCCTGCCTGATCACCCCTAACTGCCCTCCCCTGCTGGCCTGATCTCGCCCCCAATGGCCCTCCCCTGCCGACTTGATATCACCCCCAACTGCCCTCCCCTGCTGGCCTGGTTGCCCCCAACTGCCCTCCCATGCTGGCCTGATCACCCCAACTGCCTCTGCCTTGGCCCCCACCACCATGGCTTTGTCTGGAAGGAAGTCAGACGTCCGGAAGATGGCCGGTTGACCCGGTCTAATTAGCATGTTACCCTTTTATTAGTATAGATAATAAAAGGCTAATATGCAAATTGTCCCCACGGCAGTAGTTCGACCGACGGGGAATTAGACATGCGTTGACCACCAGGGCGTGGCGAGGAACATGGGGGGTCGGTGACGCGATGTTAGCAGGAAGTGGCAGTGGAGGCGCTTCTGGCCCCAGTGGGCCCTGACGAGAGCAGGACCGCAGCGGGATGGTGAATCAGGTGAGCAGGCAGTGCCAGGCCAAGGTGAGTGCAAGTGGGGGCCCCCAATCACCCCACCAGTCACCCCACAGATGGCGATCGCACCCGCAGGTGGGATGGTGGAGCAGGTGAAGGGGGCGGCACCATGCCAAGGTGGGGTGCCAGGGGGGGGCTGTGGGGCAGCAAGGCTGGGGGCATGAGCTGGGGCTGTGAGCCTGGGGGCGCAAGCTGGGGCTCAATACCAGCAGGCCACCCCAAGGGACCCCACCTGTGCATGAATTCGTGCACTGGGCCTCTAGTATATAGATAATATAAAATTTCTAAGTAATCTAAATTACTGTTTAAAAATTTTAGTGATCTAAAAAGAGCTATTAGTCCCAATATTCCTAATGTGTTGTCATAAAAGAGAAAATAATTTGTGATTCTCCTGAGTATGCCAACTTGTTCATATTATTGATTAGGTATTAAACCTATAAATAGGGCATTATCCTGTGATTATCAACAAAGCTTTAAAAATTTAAATTTTTATTTATCAAATAATTAGCTACCCTTATTTTTCCCCTCCAAAAGGTTCTATCGACACCCAAGACCAACATTCTGTTACCTTATCTCCTTTACTTCATTTTTAAAAGTGATAATTAGAAAAATATTTACAAACTAGAGGCTCAGAGCATGAATTCATGGGGTCCCTTGGGGTGGTTTGTGGGGATTGGGCCACTGCCGCTGATCACCATCCTTGGGGTGACTAGCAGGGTGATGGGGGGCCCCTGCTCACACCTGCCTTGGCCTGGCACTGCCTGCTCACCTGCTCCACCATCCCACTGCAGTCCCGCTCTCATCAGGGCCCATCGGGGCTGGCAGCACCTCCAGCGCCACATCACCAATGCCCACCATGTTCCGTGCCGCCCCCTGGTGGTCAGCGCATGTCTAACTCCTGCTTGGTCGAACTCCTGCCCATGGGGACAATTTGCATATTAGCCTTTTATTATATAGGATATAGTTATTATTGAATCATTCCCTGAGTTTTATAAATTTAAACAACCCTTTAGACTCTACAAATTGTAAAAAGGAAAAGAAGAAGCTGAAGAATTTCTTGATCATCCAGTTTTAAGTAAATTGCTCTCTATAGCCAAAGAGCAAAATAGCAGTGACATTTTTATTTACACTCAACCTTTCATCTAAGAACATGTAATCTGTGACCATTACCCCAATTTTACCATGAAGGCATAGAATTACAGAGACTGAACTGAAGTCAAGAGGTTATCTATACTAGCTTCTATCTCCAAGAATGACTGCAATTTAACAATCCAAGAGACATGTCCATCTTCTCTATTTTTTAAAAATCTCCAGGGAAGATGTTACAATCTGCCTTTGCAATTTGCTCTGGTGCATAGTATCCCTTGTTTTACTCATATTCCAAATCTGTGGATAAGAAAGAAATAAAAACTGGTTTCCTAGCTTCTCAGTAAATGTTCTTACCCAGTTGTGGTTATAACACAATCACAAAAATAAGTAGGTGAGTGAAAAAGACACTACTCATCTGTTTCAAGCAATAATTACTTTAAAAATAATTTGGAATAACAAAATGATTTACATCTATCTTGACATCACCAACTATGCTAGCCAAACAATTTCCTGAAATATTGTTTCTTTACCAAAGTAATTTATATTGTTAACACAATAAGCATACTCATTGTTAAACAGCTGAATGTTTACATTCTATATAATGCCTTCTTAATATTTCATTTTTAGTTGACATTGATATTTAGAAGGAAAAAACACATTTCAAAAGCCATAAAAACTTTGAAATTTATACTTCAATATTTGATACAAAATTACCTTTTTCATTGTTTCCTTTCCCACTATAACCTCATGCCCATCTTGCCCCATGCCATTCTTAAAGAACAGAATTCGGACTGAGGTCTTCCCAGTAAGTTTCTTCATTCTAGTAGAAAGAACAGGCTTGGTTTTCTGTCTCTTGACTTCAGTAGGAAGCATCAGCCCATTCATTGTCCAAGTTACTTTCTTCATTAACAACAGATGGTCTAGAAGAAAATTTTTTTAAAGTCAATATTTGGCTTCAAAATTAAAAATGGACACATTGTGATTCCCCTCCCCCTATTACCTATATCATATACACTGGCCAGTCTCCATTTAGAAGCTGGTTTTTTGAAATGCTACCACCAGCTTCCCACTAACCGTGACATAAGCTGTAGCAAGCTGTCTGCTCTGATAGCCTGCATAAATCATCATTTCTGAAGGGAACAGATGTTCAGGGTATGAAAGAGTAATACCACTATTTAGTCCTAATTAAAATTCACCTTAGCATGCCTCTATCACTGATCAGATAAACTGGGCTGAAAGGGTCCAAGGTCCTTTGCTTACTATTCAACAACATGGGTCCTGGACTTTTGTATTCTTTAGGGTTGGGAAAACACTGTTTTTCTCTTTAATATGATTTATTATCCATGTTGCTTTAAAGATGATGACCTCCAAACAGTAACTTCATAAGTAATTCTTCCCTTGTGACTATAATGAAGGTGCCTTTTAGGACATTTTTGGTGAGAGATTCAAACTATTTCACTAAAAATGAAAACCAGGTTTGCATTAACAGTTAATTTTGACTTATACATTTTCAAAGATGCATGCAGAAATTTAAGTTTCAAAACTCCTACTAATATTAATGGGAGTGCAACTAAATTACTATGTATGGCTTTGAAAATATAAGAGTACTAAGAACAGCAGTATTGCATACTAAATTGTTGTCAGCATTCCTTTCTTTTCAAGAGGCTTCATTTCATAAATAAATAATTTTCACCTGAGTATTTTATTTGTGCATTCAATTTATTTTAGATAATGTTTTATTTTCATATAAATACAAAAGTGCAATGATCCCTCTTTCATCTGATCTTTACATTTCCTAATGAGAGAAATAAAATGTATTTGCATGTAACTGAATATAGCTGCATTTGTTCACCCCACATTCCCAATTAACACTTCTCTATTGTGATTCACTTTGCAAACAGCATGGCCTCTTTGACCCAGAAGCAGTATTTTACATAAAATCTACTAGTATTGATATGAAATATGAGCAAGTCATTATAAATAATCTTCTAAGTCCCAGAAGGGCTACATTAGATATTTAAAAAACAAAAACACTTGTCTTTCTCTACCTCCTTCTTGATTTCTCTCTCAATCTCTTTTACGTTCTCTCACACACATACTCACACACACAGGCATACAGACATATCCAATAGGCAGAAATATGAGCAAAACTTGCAGAATAAATTAAACTAAATTATAGTTATGCTTAAGGCTTCAAGAAA
Source organism: Plecotus auritus (assembly GCF_963455305.1). Lineage (NCBI taxonomy): Eukaryota > Metazoa > Chordata > Mammalia > Chiroptera > Vespertilionidae > Plecotus > Plecotus auritus. The sequence goes on from NC_137783.1 coordinate 133,188,088, forward strand.
ACATTTGTAAAAAAATATTTTTACAGAAAACTAATAGTATCTTTGAAAATAAAATTTAAAAATCTCTCACTGGGGAATAAAAGTTAATAAATTTTTGTGGTTTAATAGGAGTTTACCAAGAACCTGGATGCCTCCTAAATGCTTTGAATGGTGGAAAGGTTATAAACCTTAACACTAGGTTTGAATCTCAGCTCTGTTACTTAGTGACCCTAGATGAGTTATCCCACCCTGCATCTCTGATTTCTCATCTATAGAGTATCTAGTGAGTACCATTCCACCACCTTATGAAGCTTAAATATTTTATAGGTTAAAGTACCTAACACATTGACATTCTTTGTGTTTGCTTCTTCCCCCATAGCCCTGAAATCCTATGCTTAGTATGGAGCATTAGAGTATATCACTCATTACATCAGTCAGGGTCCAATCAGGAAAACAGAATCTTCCCTGAGCATTTGAGCCAAGGAGACTGACTGCAGAGAAGTGATTGTGTAAGTGATGGAAGAGACCAAGAAGCAACCAATGGACAGTGAGTCAACCCCGAGATTAGCACCAGGGTGGCAGCTGTGAACAGGACAGAATAGCATGTGCAGATTACAGCGCCTGGGGATGAGACAGACCGTACAGCCTCTCTAAAGAGGTGACATCTGGGTAGGAAGGCCACTATGATGAGAAGCTGGTCATGAAAATCCGGGGGAAGGTCATTCCAGGCAGAGTGAAAATCAAGCACAAAGTCTCTGAGGTGAGAATGAGCTTGGCATGTTTGAAAAAGAAAAATAAAATTTGTAGGTGGATAAAGTAAATTTGTATGTAGAAAGTGACCAGATTGTGGAGGCCAGGACACAAGGTTTAGATTTTACTCTGGAAGGTTCACAGCAAGGCACTGTATGAGGAAGAACTATGGCAAAGTGTAGACTGTGGTGGTGCCCCTCAGCCCTCATCTTCCTTTTACATTGGGCTAAATTCCGCTGCGATGAGTCCCAGCCACTGACACCTCACAGCTGCAGCCTTCTCCTGAGAACAACCCTTGGCTGAAAGGAACCAGCCACCTAGTCAGGAACCGCCTGTGAGTGATGACTTCTTCCCTCCTCTCGAGGTGCAGCCCACAGCCAATGACTGACTGACTGGGGGACACAACAACCATTCTCCTTGCCTCAAGGAGGGGTAACTCTTGGTGGTGCGTTCCCCACTCTGTAGTGTGTTTCCCATTCCAGACTAGGGCTAGACCTCAGCTCAAAACAGGGTTTGGCCAAGCTTCTTCCTCTACTGTATGCTGCTTCCCTCACTCACTTCCAGGTTTCACCTAAGAGTATTCCCGCACTAAGTCTTTTGCACAAAACTCCCCACCTTAGGCTCTGCTTCTAGGGAACCTGACCCTGGACAGAGTTAAAGAAGGGAAACCCAATTCTCAGCTATTTGTTCTCCATAGTACTATTAAAAGCATCGTTCCTTTTCATTCCCAGCTGGCTCATTTCTTTCTCAGTCTCCTATCTTATTTGATCTCCCTCCATTGCATCTGACATTCTATACTCCAATTACGACTGAATGTTCCTAAACATCAATTTTGTCATTTCCTGAAGACAGAGATATTGGAGTTAGCTTTCGAAGCTTTCCACTAATCAATCAGTCAGCCAATCTGTCTGTGTCTGTCAGATAGTCAACAAATATTTATTTGAGTCCATCCTATGTGCGAGACCTTGTGCAAGGAATATGAAAGACACAGTCCCTTTCCTTAAACTTGTGTCTAACAAAAGAGTTTGCCAACAATCTGACTTGTGTCTAACAAAAGAGTTTGCCAACAATTTGCCAAAGTGTCTGATTTTATCTTACCCTTGTTTAAAGCCAATCTGTTCATTGTCCCTTCAGTATGCCATTCATTTTAACCCCATCCTTCACCTATTCAGACTCAAGTCCTTCTCAAAATCCAGTTTAAGATCTTCCCTTATTATTTCAGCCCACAATGTCATCTCTCTGAATCCTAGAGCATTTGCAGCCTGTACCACCCATGAATACATTCATTTACTTGATAATGTTTGAGAATCTCCCACATGCCTGGCACTGTTCTGGTGCTAAGAAAGAACATAAACTATCTGAAATTTTATGTAAATGTTGTATAGGTATATATCCCATTTCTGCTTCAATACTTAAACTTTTAGAAGGTAGGAAACAAGCATGTATTTCTTATTACTTTGCTCCAGGTATAAACAAGTTTGCTACACATAATATAGTTATTAGATGTTGACTCTTCCTGTGCATTTAAATGTTCCATTGATAGCAATTTAATTTTATTTCAGGTTTCATAACATACCAATTGTTGAAAATACTTTATTGCTCGTGTATATGTACCTAGCATCTTTATGCCCTGCCTCTTCCTTTAAATTTTTGAAGTAAATTTTAACACAAATTAGAAAATATTTATAACATAAATTATAAGTAGTTTTTTAAAGGTACTCCTACTTTCCAGATCTTTGTTGATATTGACCAACATGGACACACCATTGAAAACATATAAAACTTTTCATATGAATGAAGATTTTAAAACCAACCTGCAAAGTGGCCTAATAAAATAATACCAATAATGACTAAAATGTATTAATATACTAGATAGGTAGCATAGCCCACACATTAAGAACATGGGCTCTGAAGCCAAATTCTCTGGATCTGAATCTTAACTTTGCCTTTTAATAGCTCTGTCACCTTAGAAAATTAAGTCAATTTCATTTGCATCGGATCGTAGAAACGGGAACAATAATAGTAATTCCGTTATTTGTTGTGTGGAAGAAAGAAATTTGTACAAATAAAACACGTATGTGTAAATACAGATCACAGTAATATTGGTGACATGATTATCCTCATGATTTTCATCAAGAACTTAGCATAGAGAAAGCTGTGTGTTAAATACTTTCTATGCACTAACCCATTTTATCCCCACAACCTTAGGAATTTTGTCACATTATCATTTCCATTTTATTAACAAGGAAAATAAGACCTGGAGAAATGAAGTAATTACACCTCTATCCAACATGCACTAGTTGGATCAGAGATAAGACCCAGGCTGAATGATTCCAGTGCTAGTTTTCTTAACCATGATACTATATAATACCTCAGGTGCCTAAAAAGTAACAAAAAATTTCTCCAACTTAAAATGACTGGATACCTCATGCTTCTTAATATTTCCCCACCTTCCACATAGTCCTACCTTAGCAACGTCTAAAAAGCAGCTGCCCTTAGTGCCCATATTTTGCTCCAAATGTCCTTATGAAAACTGCTGTGACTCTGTTTACAAATTTTTGTCTGTGGTCAATCAGAATAGTCTGAGGCAGTAGAACAGGGTTTCTCAACCTTGGCAAGTATTGACATTCCTTTGTTCTTTGTTGTGGAAATGTCATGGACATTGTGGAATGTTTACCAGCATCCCTGGCCTCTACCCTCTAGATGCCAGTAGCATTTTCCCAGTTGGGACAACCAAAAATGTCTCCAGGCATTAACCTGACTTACGGTCTCTCTGTATTTTGGGGAAAGATTACATTTTTACATTCGTGATTAATTAGCCTTTTCATTACCATGTCCCTCATTGAATTTAGTCATAAACCAGGTATCATGGAGGACAGCTCAGAGTAGAAAGAAGCAAAAAGCCATAGGCTTAGTGCATTACTATGCCTTGGCTTCAGAACTGTAGAAATTTGGGACTGAAAAAGACCTTAAAAATTATTAACTCTAACCACCCATTTCATTTACTGTTTATTCATTCAACAAATAAGTTCTGAGTGCCTACCACATATTCCCTGCTGGATACACTGCACAGAAAAGACCTCAGAGAGCTCTTGGCCTGTTTGGAAAGACAGGAAAGGAAAAGAACACACAATGTGTCATGGGCTAAGTCAGAGGTGTGCCCAGGGTATTGGGGGAGCATGGAGTACAGCTTGAGGTGGTCAAAAAAGGTTGTCCAGAGGAAGAACATGAGGTAGGACTTGAAGGATGCATGGAGTGGGAGAGAGAGAGAGAGAGAGAGAGAGAGAGAGAGAGAGAGAGAGAGAGAGAGAGAGAGAAGCATACTCCAGGTAGAAGACACTAGGTAGGTGAAGTATGATGGAACATTGAGGGGAGATGACACAGAGTGGTGTGGGGGTCCAAAATGCACCACCCCAAGATGTGCCTCAGTGGTATGCAGATTACTTTGAGCTAAAGGCAATTTTAGCTTCAGGCTCAGGAGAAACTTCTGTGTGCCCACCCTTAACTATTTAGAAGAATTTGAATAAAAGGCTTTGCTCATAATAAGAGATTATTAGAGATAACTTCTTTTGACATATCTAAGGGGAGGGCAACCTTCTATTTACTAAATGTCTGTTATTATCATGCAAAGACCCTTCAAAGCCCCCATGGTACAGTACCTCATCCCTAGTTCAGGATGTCTTATATATACCTCAATCCTCCTTTCTATCTCAGAACCTCTTATGTATGCGAGGTGTATGAACCTGACTCTCTTAAATATGTGGGGTTCCCGTGTGCATAATATTAAATTTGATTTTCTCTTATTAATACGCCTCCTGTTGATTTAATTATTCAGCCAGCCATAAAGAACCAGAGGGAAAGTGAAATTTTCCCCCTTCCTCACAGTGGCCATGGAGTAAGGAAGGTGGGACGTAGCCAGATCAGAGCCATGTGCACAATACTGGGAAGTCCCTCACCTCTCTAAGCAGGCCATTACATTGTTTGGACAGCTGAGGCTATTGGAAAAATCTTCCTTATGTTATGGCAAAATCCATTTCCCTATGAAACAAAACTATTGGGAACAGTGAGGAAAAGGACAGGTCTACTACAGCAGCATGTCTCGACCTGCTGGAGACTATTGTGCACATCACAGCTCTAAGGACTTCACCTTCATATGAAGAAATGTGGTTGAGGGCAGACAACAAGGGTAAGCATGATTACCTCCAAAGATGAGGAGAAAAACAAAATCTGATACTTCCATGCCAACACTGAGCCTGAGGATGCTCAACAAAGACCTGAGTAGATTTTAGTCCTGGTGAGGAAGAAGAGTAATCTCAGAGGCTGGGAGAGGGGAGAGGGTGGAAGGTAAAGTAATCAAATGTGGGGATTGTAGGGCATGTGGGACAGGGAGGCAGGCTGAGTATTAAAAAAGAAATGGTGTCATGTAAATGCACTTTGATCTTCTAGGAAAGCATACTAGCCATAGCTAACAAATGCTTTCTACACCTCTGTTTTTCCTTAACTTTCAAATCTTGAAACCCTGGCATCCCTCCCAGGACTGAAACTATCTGGTACTTTTGTAAGAATTACAAAACAGCCTCCCCACCAACGCCCCATGGTGGAATTAGCTCCACACTCCCTCAGCTGTGCACTACAGTGAACAGGATCTCCTTTGTTACAGCCCACCCTCGCTTTCAATAATACTTAATAAGCATCTACTATATGCAAAGATTGAGGGGAGAGAATGGCCAAGAAAGGGCATTCCTGAGAGGATGTGGGAAGGCTAAAAATCTCAGATCTATAGGTTCCTTGGAGAATCATTTATACCAGCACTCCACTTCTGACCATTGTCTGGTCTCAGACAAGCATTAGCATAACCATTAGCCTCTCTGCAATGTAATTATTCTTGGGCTGGCTTACTCTGGCCCCCTGCCAAAGGGAAACATTCACAAATCTACATATGAATTTGGGGTAGGGGATATTTAATATACTCTTAAAAGTCCACTCACTGTTTGCAGGCCAGCAGGCTGCTCTAATGAGGTCTATCCCCTCCCCTCTCACCACCAACTCCTTGGGATATGGATGGTTCACCATGGTACTATTTCATTTGGTTCTTCATTCATCCATTGAACAACATTTGTTGGGCGTCTATGAACTGCCAGGCCCTGCACTGGAAAATGATAGTGAATAAGGCAGCTATGGTTTCTTCCCTAAGTAAACTTGGTCTAGAGGAAACAAGAGACATTTATTTCACCAGCAATTACCAATCTGATTACAAAAAGGGACACTGAGAATGCAATGGGTGCTTATCCTTATTAGTGGGAGCTTCCACAGACAGTGGGACCAAATCCATGCCTACCTGTGCATGAATCTCAACAACAGGAAGCTTGGAGTTTGTTCCCCTTTGGAGAATTCTTGAATTTCTACCACATTGACAGTACTCTAAGCAAAGGCTCTATCCTTACACACCCAACTGCCAAAGAAGGGGTCCTAGTCTCACCTTATTACCTCATCCCCTCCTTTAAATTTGCTAGCCACACCTAATGGGTTCCAAAGCAATAAGGACCAGACCTATCCCAGTTTTCCTCTCTCAGGCATTTCTCTCTAGCAAGTTAAGAGCTTATTGGGTAAGGATGGGGTTGGGGGCTACAGTCTAGTGAAGTTCTAATGCTTAACAAAACCTTGGAAAGTACTTTCCTGATACCATTGTAATTTAACCTAGTTATAAATAACTGGAAAGGAGCGATGGGAAAGCCAAATATTATAGGCATTTATTTGTGCAGCTTTGCCAAGAAGCATGCCCAGTAAAGTCTAGGGAAGGTACTTACTTGTCAATCACATCTGGGAACAGGTCATTGGCCAGAATAGGTGTGGCCACTGCAAGCGCAGGAAAACTTAAGATTTTTTTAAAAAAATATGTTTTAATTGATTTTTAGAGAGGGAGGAAGAGAAAGAAAACATCAATGAGAGAAAAACATCAGCATCAATGGGCTGCCTCCTACACGCCCTCTACTGGGGATCCAGGCCACAATTAGGAATCAAACCAGTGACCTCCTGACGCATAGGTCAAAGCTCAACCAGGGAACCGCACTGGCTGGGCAGATTTAAGATTCTTAATCTCGTAAAGACAGTTCTCTCTCTTGTTGGTGTTTGACTCCTGACCTGTGGAACTCTCATGCTTCTGCTCTTTTGCATTCGCCTACATGGCTCACGGCCATGTGCACCACACATAATGGACTGGTGGACTACACCTAGCCTAATGCCAAATCAGACCCAGCTTCACCATGAAACAGAAACTCTGGACACTGGATTTGCTTCAAGCTCTCCGGAATCCCCAGCTGCACCTCTTTGAGGACTGGTTTAAGAGAAATGGGACTTCACAAACCCAGGGATGTAATTCCATGCAAATAAAAATGACTCATCCTCCCATGGGAGTCTCAGAAAACTTTTTCTTAAGATATCCTAAGGACCCCATTCCCACTAGCAATGGAGAAAGACTGTTCACGCATTTCCGTTAACATCCCCACCCGGTCGCATCCCAGCTGCTCAGGGACTGCCAAGTCCCCTTGCCTGTTCACAAGCTTACTCTCCTACAGCAAACAAAATGCCAGGCTCCAACCATAATTTATATTTTATTATGAAAAATCCACATCCCAGTTTATTTTCATGATTTTGTTTACAACCAAATCATGGAAAAGATAAAGTACCTTGCATCTTGCTTCTGTGTTAGAAGGTCTATTAAAATACCATTACATTTCCTTAGTCTACCTCAAAAAAAAAAAAAAGCCTCTCATAAAATTAAATAAATCTGGGTGCTCCTTGATTTCTACTTTGCATGTATCAAACCAAAAAAAAAAAAAAAAAAAAAAGAAAAGAAAAGAAAAAAGAAAGGAAGAAAGAATATGTTGCCTTCTTCTGGCACACAAAACAACAGAAAACTTGCAACTCCAAATCTATGAGCTTCTTTAAAATCTTATTTTTTAAAATGCATTCTCTGGTAGTTGAATAAGCACTTGAAAACACATTCATGCTGACGGTCAAGTAGCTTTAATGACATTAAATATGAACAAGCCGGTCATTTCATGGGTGCAAGATGAACATATAAAAGATAAATGCTCTGACAGTAAGAAAACATACTGTTATATTCAATTATATCATCTGCTCAAAGTACAATTGCTTCTATGTTTGGTAAATAGATTAAATCCAGGTCACATTCCTGTGTTCAACTAAGTTTCTAGTCACTCCCTTTTCTCTAAATACTTGTGTTCTTTGTTTCTGCACGTTCTTAAGTGTCATCATTTATTGCTATAGGCATGATGGCTATATTTAAGTAATAATGACAGTGGTTGTCATTAGATTTTAACCCAGTAACACTAGTCTGACATATCATTTGAAGTATGTCTTCAATTTAAATTTGATTAAAATTACAAACGTTTTATCTATTGTGTCAATCAAAATGTTGTCAATCTTCTGCTGAACTTTTCTATGAACTTTCTTGAAATAAGTTATGGCAGCTAAAAGTTAAGGCTAACCTTGGGCCATAAACATTTTTTAAAATATAACTCTTGGAGCCTTGACTGGGTGGCTCAGTTGGTTGGAGTGTTATCCCGTACACCACAAAGGTTGTCAGTTCAATCCTGGTCGTGGCACATACAGGAAACATACGATGGATGTTCCTCTCTCACATTGATGTCTCTCTCTCTCTCCACCCCCTCTCTCTTAAATCAATGAACATATCCCCAGGTGAGGATTTTAAAAAAAAATAACTCGTGGAATAGAGCAGAGCAAGGGCATTTGGGGTTCCTTTTATAAAAGGACTTGATTCTGACTTCCACCCCAGAAAAAATTACCAAGGCAAAAACCACAATACAATGAGAGTTCAAAGGCTCTGATTCAGATTTTCATACTATGCTGTCTACACAAGTGCTTGGCAGACATTTTAATTGAGTTGTATGCATTTTTAAAATCTCGGACAAAGCAAATACCTTTGGTAGTAAAAATAGGTACTTGTGACAATGTGTATGAAAAGCTGGTGGGAATACAATGGTTGCAGACACCTATTATACATAGTAGGCTTCTACATACATCATCTTATTTACTCCTCATAATAACGCAATGAGGTGTATAGTATTAGACTCAATCTCTGGATGAGGAAACTGAGGCCTAGAGATGTTACGTGAATTGCCCAACTTCTCCCTGTAGTTTGCTTCCTTGTCAGTGATGAAGAAAGTAGAGACAAATGCTGTTCATTGTTGTTGTTTTATCCTGAACCTGCCAGCTATTCTGGGAAGGTCAGAGTGAGCACAAGATTCTGATTAATGGCCTTGGGATCTTAATATGCTTATAAAATGCTATTGTCCATATTTTCTTTAGACAAGGGATTTATAGACATTTCATTTTCAAATAATTTATATATTTTTTAGAAAAACAAGACAATATCCAATAATCCTTTAATTATCTCTGTTTTACAGGACATTGAAGCACAGACCAACCTGTCCAGGGTCACATAACAGATACTAGAATCTTGTGAGATTTTCAAGTCTAGTGCTCTTTGCACTATTTCTCATGTCTCTCCTAAAAGATGTCTGAAAACATCAAAAACAAATAGTTGGAAAGGCAAAACCCTCTGAAACAGTAACTGTAAAATATATAAATGAGTTCCCAGGTAAAGTAACTAGCAAGGTAGACAGACAATGGTGTAAAAGATTTTACTTAAAGGTTACTGCAAATGCCTGCTTCATTTTTAAAATGTCTCCTTGTTTCTATGACATTGCTTGTTCTCATGATAGCACACTTTTTAATTCCTTTATAACACTTTCCACTATCAGTAAATACCTTACTTAGTTCTTTATATACTTATTGTCTACTGCTCACTCCTTTCACCTCACCAGAAGCTGAGCTCTAAGAGACCTTTGTTGTATTCACACCATATCCTTAGGTTTGGTGCAGCATCAGGCACATTGTAGGAACTCAATAAATGTTTGTTGAGAAAATGATTGAATAAATAAATGAGCTCTTTCTAACTATTCTTCTGCCTCCTTGGACATGGAAGCACAATTTTTTTTATCTCCCACAGAATCTTTCAGCTCTAGACAGGGAGATATTCTCTCTGTCCACTCTTACCCACTCAGCAAACAATTCAAGGTAATAAAGACAACATTTATAATCCTTCTGAGTTAATATCGTAGTGAGAATTAAAATTTATCAGGTTTCTTTACAGCTGTGACAGAAAGACCTTACCCCAAATCCTAAATCAGATGTGTGGTTCTATGAATAGAAATTTTTGGATTTAAAAAAAGTTCATGTGGTGCATATATCCTAATGGTGAAAATATCATATATTATGTAATACTCCCAGCAAGGTCCAGGGTAGCAGCCCATAATCAAACAGATGAATGTCAAAAATTTAGATATTTCTCAATGATTTGATATTTTGACAATATAAGGAGATGCTACCTCATGTATGTTCTCGACTTTCCTATTCTCTAAAGACATTTTTTTGGAAGCGGGGGGGTCTATCTTTTGCCATTATCTTTATATCCATATCTATTATAATGATACTCTACATACTTATTTACAGATTTAAAACTTTTGAAATCAGGAAATAAAAAAATATACACCTATACTTTTACCCTCATTTGTAGAAATAATAGAAGCATGTGCTATCTCAGAAGAAAGTGTTTTCTCTATATAATGTCACTTTCCTGCTTTGGAGTATATGCAGTTAAGTGGGAGATAAAATGGACTGACAAATAACCTCACCTAATCTATATGCTGTTCAAACAACACGACAACAGAAAATTCAGGAAAGCCCACTCTACCTCCTGCTGCATCTGCTCAAATTAAGCAGTAGTCACTTTACAGGTGAACACCAGGGAGGCCAGTACCAGCTTTCACAGGACTAAAGCAGCCATGGGTGTCGGTAGCACTGTGGCATTGTCTTAAGACCAGCAGCAAGAACAGCACTTGGCGATGTGATGTGCATAGTGGGCACTTCTTGAAACTTGTGCTTTGTTTATTTTTTTTTAATCCTCACCTACCCAAGGTTATTTTTCCATTGATTTTTAGAGAGAGGGAAAGACAGACAGAAATATTGATGTGAGAGAAACACATTGATTGGTTGCCTCCTGCACACGTTCTGACGAGGGCCAGGACTAGGGAGGAGCCTGCAACCAAGGTACGTGCCCTTGACTGGAATCAAACCTGGGACCCTTCAGTCCGCAGGCCAATGCTCTATCCACTGAACCATACCAGGTAGGGTGAAACTTGTGCTTTTAACACAACCACTTAAAAATCAACAAATCCAGGAGACAGAATAGAAGAGAATATAATGCATGAATCCAGGTTCATTAAACTAATGCATTTTTTTGAAAAACAAAATATGACAGAACATTTCATTATTGTCGCAGATATGAGAAAAAGTGTTATGCTGCTATTTATAATGTGTCCTATGTGTCATGGAATTGAACTATTTCCAAATCATCAATAATTAAAATGATGAGAATCCATCATTTCACTGACATTTACTTCTACATGAAAAGATGGCCTGTTTTAAATGTGCTCACACATATTCTTGTCAATCACAAACTGTCACAGCAAATTATTTCACTTTGTAGATCACATGACAAAAAAAATCTCTCAGTTTAAATTTAGATCTTAGGTGTAATATCTAGAACTCTTTTCATGGATTTTTTTTTCCTGTGACTACATCTTCACAATACAGTATGTAAAAGATGTAAAATGTTATTCATAATACTCAGTTACACTTCTGGTTAACAAAACCCAGGACTTAAATGAATCACTGTGAGTGATAACTCTAAAGCCAAATGGTAGGATAGAACAGATAAGAGAGAATGAAATGGGGGGAAAAGGAGACATATGTACTACTATTTGTAATACTTTAAACAATAAAATAGATTTTAAAAAAAGACAGAATGAAAATATCAAACTAAAAAAAATAATTTCTAAACAATCAGAGCTCTATACATTGGAAGTTAGACCTAATGGATTAGGTCTAAGCTGGGTTTTTTTCCCTCATCTTCATTAAGACATTTAAGCAGCTTCAGGGCATGAATCATTTCTTATGCTGGCTTTGCACTGCCTAGCAGTTATAAAGTAGCTGAACTCTTATAAACCCCATGAATCCGATGCAAGAATTTTCACTGTGCCCCATGAAGCAGAAGAGTCAAGAAACGGAATACCTAACCTGCATGCCCATAAATCTGAAAACTTTTAAGTGTCTTTCAAACAATTCGTTAACTACATCTTCACAATTCTAGCAGAATCATTAATAAATTTTAGACTCTTCAAATGCCAGAATTGTTAAGACCTAATAAGACAGCTGATTATCATCAACTTTCTTTATAAAATATTTCTATTTTTCCACATACATAACTAATCTTTCTGCTTAAGTATTCAACTCCAAAATGCAAGAATTATTCTAATATTGCATTTCAACAGGGAATCCTTCCTGTCAGTTTTGACCTTGGCCTGACCTCTATATACAAGCTTTGTGTTTTGAGGTATGTGATGAATAGCTCTCTAGCTTTCTATTAAATCCAGTGCCACTGATTGTCAACAGTGATGCTCAAAAGAGGTAGTAAAGTAGTTTAAAAATCAGAGATGTTCTCTAAGTGAAGTAATTAAATATTACATCTAGGCCAAAAAAAAAAAAATCAGAGATCTTCTGTACATATTTTTCTACCTTAGCAAATCTGGAAATAGGTCGAAAGAAGGCAATGTTCATTATCTACATTGCTTTTCCAAATAATAAAAAAACAACAAAATATAGCAATATAATTGCCAAAATATTAGGCTTATTTGGCCTTCCTGTGCCAGAAATGAAGTAAATTTTCCTTTGCTATCACTTTGTTGAATAATGTTCTCAGTTTTAAGGATTTATAACTTATTTACCCAGTTTGTGGTCCTTAAAGACCAGGGCTTCTATCCCTATGCCAGGACTCTACATAGTAGATACTTAATAAATATTAAACTTAGATTAAATTGAATTCAAAATTGGAGATGAAAGAATAATCATAAAAAAGAAATCAGACTATGAACTCTTCTTCCCACCTGTCTCTGATCTACCCTAGTACCTGGCACATAGTATGCTGTCAATGAATGTTGGCTGAATGATTGAAAATCAGTATGTTGAAATAATAATGACCAGTTGCTGACTGTAATGTCTGTTGATTAATTGTATATAAAGTATTCAAGCTCATTTAGAAAGATAAAAGAGTAACACCCAATTCTGCTGTTTTAGCCCTGTTTACCTTTAGAATGTGTGCTTTTCCAACTTCTGAGAATGCCCCCTTCCCCTAAATTCATCTACCACCTTCAAAACTATTCATGCATGTTTTATTTTTTATGGTACATTCAGGACAACAAGTTGGCAAATTATCTACAAGATTTATCTATAAGACACATGCAAGAAAAGTAATTTTAACTTGATTTGAGAAAGTGTATGTGACATAAAATATGTATATATATATGTATGACATATATACAAATATATGAAATCTCCCCATACCTCTCTCAAATTATCTAAATCAAGTTATACATATACATTATCATACATATATATACACACATATGTATAATATTTATTTACATTTATATTCTTAATGTTCTGAAAGAAATCAAAGCTGGTCTTTAGGCTTATCTATGAACTTAGATGAGTGGTTTTTTCCCCATTCTACTTCTCCTAAGTCTTTTTAATGGACATGTGATATGCTAGTCTGTGTCCAAGCTCACCTACCATTTCTTTTCTCAAAAGACAAGGCACATCTGCCACCTGCTCTACTCCGTGTCCCAGCAACAACTGTCGAGCAGCATAAAGATTGATTATCAGTCAAAAACCATTGCACAACACCAGATTTTGGTGGGTTAAGCTTGCTGATCCAGCAAGAGATGGTGTGAAATTTTCAGGAGTGTGTGCCAACATTTTGGTGCTAGAAGAACAGCAGTGCATGTCACAGTGAAACACAGCCAAAGATATGCAGACAAAGCAGAGAAGTTTTTGTTCTGGACTTGGCTTTAAAAAGGATAAAAGAGAAAACAAAAAGTAGGGGGAAGTGAGTTTGTACATTTAAAAATCATCCACCAAGCTTAGTCATGTGTGTAACATTGGTATTTTAAGCATACATGTCCAGGAAATTTTCTAAGAAGCTTAGATGTAAGTAATTTTTTATATATCTCTTCCGCAATACCATTATTATAAGAAAGGCAAGTATTTTTTATTAATAAAAATAATCAAGGATCTTAAGAAAGCACTAATTATATAAATACTTGAATATAAAAAACTCAGAAACATTTACCTACAAAGACTCATGCTTATACGCAAGCAGATGATTAATGAATACAAAATAAAGGCAGCCATATTTAAAGTTAAAACAAAATTAGAAAATGATATGGGTCTCCACTATTGTATAGGTAATTTTTACTGAGTATTGTAGCAACAAGTTTCTTTACAAGGACCAAATTACCTTGAACTTTCTATTGAATTCAATAAATTGTTTCCTGATGATCAAGCATTATGAGACAGAAATCTTAGTATTATTTTACATGATAACATTAATAGAGAAAGAATTTTCACCACTTCATCTGTAATCAACTCCAGAGTTACTTTTCTTCTACTTACGCAATTACTGACTAGACTTTCCTTTGGCTCATCAGCTTTTTAGCAGTTGCAAGAAAAAAAAAAATACACCACAACTTGTAATAAGATAGAAAAAGCATAAGGGAGCACAGCAAGCAGTTAGATACATTGAATTTGTATGGCAAAGCTGTGTCATTTAAATGTGATTACCACATATAGGACTTGATAACAGACTTGGATATGGTATTTGGATATGGACTAGCTGGAAGAATATTCTTAGATAGCAGTACTTTCATTTATCTCTTAAAATGTATTCTTTACCACTAAAGAAGGAAAAATGTTGTTTAGAAAATCTAAATGCACATTTTAAAAAAAGATCTTATCTACAAATAGCTCTAAAATATATGTTTCTGTTTATATTTCATATATAATTTACATTATTATAATTTCTATTATGTATATAAGCATATATACATTTCAAGGTAAAAAAAACGTCAAGCTGTAGCATTTACCTTATGAGAAATGTTATTAGGAAAATTACATGTATATAAGAATTATGTGTTCATTACTAGCCACACTTTCATAATTATGTTAATGCCATCTGAAGACCAAGAGTGTAAATGAATAAGTGATACTTGAAACTGTGAACTATTTTCTAAGAAAATAAGTCTAATGAATTATGTCTGTTGGATGTCACAGAAACTAAACAGTAAATTCAATAATCTCTGATTTAATTTATTATATTTTCACCATTTAACCTCCTGCAGGCTCCCTAATGTCTATTCAGATCTATATTAAATTATGCACCAATGCTAATGAAGGGCAATAAACGTGGCTGTCAGTGGATTTTTCTTTCATTAACCACATTATCCTCTTACTGAGCTGTAAATGCGTAAACATTAGTTTTGTTAAACCATGCAAAAAAGACAGGATGAAAATCATTTTTTAATTGCATCCCTCAAGCCATTTACTGTATGTGGGGGTAGGATTTTCTTTTCTTTTTTACCTTTAATTTTTTTGAATGGATCTAAAAAAGGCTCTCCCATTGAAACATAAACGTCCGCTTCATGGGGTATGTCTTCAGGTTTGAGGGCTTCAGAGCCGTCTGCCAAGAACACTCGTCGTGCGGCCATGTTCAGATGCAGCTTCTCCGTGCAGTCCTCCAGCAACTGGGAGAAAGCAAGAGGTAAGAGAAAGTGATTCACAAAAGGAGAGTTACACATTTCCGTGGGACAAAACATGCTTCCAATCAAAACAGAAACTTGAGGCAATTGCCAGCGTTAACTTGAATAACTCCACCAGTATATTTTCTAGCAGTTGAAAATATACAAATAAAAGATAAATTACAGCACTAAGAATATCTAATAGTTGCCTAATTTTAGTCCTTAAATATTCTGTCGGTTAAATGTTTTTATAACTCTGCAAGATGTAAAGTCATCACATGTGTTTCACTAAATGTGTTTCACTATTTGTATGTTGGTGAAACAAGAAAGAAATGTCTGTGAGTTTTATGTACAGTATACATAAGTAATTTACAGATTCATATTACTAAAAAGAACATTTTGACAGAATAAATGTCATTTTTCTCCACTTTTACATTTTAAAGAGAATAAGGGAAGAAATGAAGCAATGAAACTTTTGAACACTAGTTACCAAGGAGATGGTTGGTACAGCAACTTTGGCAAAGACTGTTCTAGATCCATTTTTGTAAGCTGTTACTCTAATCACTCTGGGTGGAAGCTTATGTCTTTGAGAGATTCTGTGCCAATTCTGGGCCGACTGAAAGTTTAAAGAAGAGAACTCTGCAACTCTGAAGAGAAAAAAACAAGTAAAAACAGATGCATGTTAATTAGTAAAAACATCCAAAACCATATTATCCTGGATATTTTTTAAGCTCTAATGACTGTAAGTATTCTTCAAAAAACTTTTTATAGGATATAGCGGTATATAACTACCTAAAAATTTAAAAATACTTAATATAGGATAAGTTTGCCAAAACTATTCATGGGACAGTTTATCACAGAATAAATAATTTCTATCATTTTATTTATAAAACATCACAACACTTGTTTTTTAAAATTATATTTTTATATTAATTATGTTCTGATAGAAAGCATAAAGTAGCAATATGGTCTTAATATCATAAAATACTTAGTGGCAAAATTTTTCTTTTAAGTTTTCATATTTATCAAAGTTCTTTGATTTATTTTAAAAGATTTCAAATTCAAGTAGATCATGACAACATTTTTTAATCTAAAGTTAACTGTAATTGCTTTCATTTCAAATTGTCTGGAGGAAGTAAAAGAAGATTTCTAAGTTTTGTCTTCAGTCAAAACCAATATCAATCTTATTATTTTCTCAGCAAAAGCATGTAATTGACTAAAATGTCAAATTTTTTACTTCAGAGTTCTGTAACTAACCCTGTTAATTCTTAATGCTACAGAAGGCAAGGTAAACATTTTAAAATAAAAAATTTAGGGAAATTAAAATCACAATATATCCCCTTATTCAAACGTATGAAAATAATGGTAGCATCAGTTTCTTGATTTTATTTTTATTTTACAAACATTTTATCCTATCCACAAACTCGTAGGTTAAAAGTTTATTACAAACTATGTAAGATACACAAGATAGCTTTATAATAAGTTCATTGCAATTTAATTTTATTTTGGAATATTGGTTAAATACCAAAAGCATGCATTTCTATTTTTAAACAAATACCTGGTAAGCAAAGATCCATCATGGTTCTAGACTGATTTTGTTTTAAATATTTTCTTAGAGTTTCATAGTATCCAGGTTGAAGTGAATTTCATGTTTTCCAGAAGTGTAATTAACAACTTTCTACCCCTATGCTTTCAAAGAAAAACAACAACAACACAGAAACAAAACCCTGGCGCTAGATATGTGCTACATTTTAATGTCTGAAATAACCAGTTGAAGCATTATGAATTCTGCTCAAAGGGAAAAGCTTCAACAGTTGGTTAAAAAGAAGAGAGCACAGCTTTGATTACCTCGGTTGACCCGCCGGAGCACTGACAGGTCTGTTTCTCTTGGATGCTGATATAAAACAGGAATTGTTGTTCCTGTTTGATTTGTAGCTATCCGGGTCTGATATTTCACCATGGCTATGATCTGATACTGTTTGATGTGTGGAGCAATTTTGAAGTCCTGACCCTTCTGATATTGCTGCTGAAAGCAACAGTCTGTTGGGGCCAAACTGAAGCTGCAAATAATCTTCAGTAGTTTTAATAACTGCTTTTGCCTGGGATGACATAAATTCCCTGGAAGAAACATTGCATGGAAGAATACAGTGAAGTGATTTATATTCACTTATTAACAACTACCACATAATAACTAGTTTTGTGCTATATGCTAGACAACATACTACACACTTAGCCATTGTTTTGCTTACCGTAATCCTTACAATATTCCTGGGAAGTAGGTACTATTTTTATCCCTATTTTCCAAATTTAAGAAATTATGGCTCTGAGAGGCTAATAAATTCGCCCAAGCTCAAAAAATTATTTAGTTGGCAGGGAGAAATTGAACCCAAGCAGATCCTAGGACAAAACCCACATTCAGCCCTGGCCAGTGGGTTCAGTGGTTAGAGCGTTGGCCCGCCAACCAAAGTCTCCAGTTTGATTTCTGGTCAAGGGCATGTACCTGGGTTGCAGGTTCCAACCCCAACCCCCAGTCAGGGTGCATGCAGGAGGCAACCAACACATTCTCTCTCTCTCTCTCTCTCTCTCTCTCTCTCTCTCTCTCTCTCTCTCTCTCTCTCTCTTCTGTCTGTCTCTCTCTACCCCCTTCCTCCCTTCTACTCTCTCTAAAAATCAAATATCCTCTGGTGAGGGTTAAAAAGAAAACACTCATATGCATAACCATTAAATGTACTTACATACGTAAAGAAGAAAGCCGTGTAACCCTTGAAACAATGTAAGTAAAATTTTTAAGTTCTTAGATTAATTTCTTAAACACTAGCACTCTGCTAAGTATTAGGAAATACAAACGTTAAAGAGATGTGGTTCCTACCCTTGAGAAAGTTGCAAACTAAACCCTAATAAAGAGAGAATATATGTTAAACAAACTGCTTAAACTCCTTGAAGACAAACTTATATAGGCTGGAATAAAGTTGGGAAAGGCTTCATAGCAGACCTGAGATTAAGGTGATTAACTCATCCTGGTTTGGTACTGAAAGTCACACATCCTGAGGGTTTCAGGTAATACAGCCTATTACCAGAATACTCAGAAAGCTAGGAAAGTAAATCTACCCCAGAACAGCACAAAGAGAACTAGAAAACCATTCATTGCTTCCTAAGATACTCTAGTTATAAGAACAACTCTAGTAGACTGCCACATTTTTGGCTCAGAAACCTCACCTCTTCCTCTTCCTATAACATTACCATTATTTCCTATCATTATTTCCAATGATTTTAAGAAATGGTCATTTGGTTTTTTTTAAATAACAACCTCTCTTTGCATTCACATATTGAGGTTTTCTACCACAGCTGGAATTTGACCTAATTTTATAACACAGATTTTATTCTTAACATTCTACAGTCTTATTATCTTATCCTACAAGTCTATGCTACATCTCTACTGTAAATCTTTCATTATATCTGTAAATAATTCATATTATATCTGAAAATAATTCATATATACACAGACTTCAAGTAGTTTCTTCCTCAGTAAGATTTCTATGCTACCCTTGTATATAGGAATATACTTCCTTGCTGTGCACTGATGTCTGCCCTGGTAGCCCTGATATATCTCATTTATTATTTCCTACCATCTAAAATGCTGGGCCTCTTGGCATTTGTATGTCCTCTTTGGAGAAGTGTCTATTCAGATCCTCCACCCATTTTTTAATTGGATTGTGTGTCTTCCTTTTGTTGAGTTGTATGAGTATTTTATATATTTTGGAAATTAACCCCTTATCACTGTAACATTGGCAAATATGTTCTCCCATATAGTAGGTTCCGTTTTTTTTCTTTTTTATTTTTTTAATCCTCACCCAAGGATATTTATCCATTGACTTTTATAGAGAGTGGAAGAGAGAGGGAAAGATAGAGAAAAATATCGATGAGAAGGAAACATATTGATTGCTTGCTTCCTGCACAAACCGTGACCAGGGCCTGGGCCAGGGAGGAGCCTGCAACCAAGGTACGTGGCCTTGACCAGAATTGAACCTGGGACCCTTTGGTCTTCAGGCTTACACTCTATCAACTGAGCCACACCAGGTAGGGCCCTTTTCAGTGTGATGCTGGTTTATTTTGCTGTGCAAATAGCTTTATATTTTGATGTAGTCCCATTTTTGCAGACTGGTGCAGCCACTATGAAAAACAGTGTGGAGTTTCCTAAAAAAATAAAAAATGAAACTGCCATTTGACTCAGTGAAACCACTTCTAGGAATATATCTTAAGAATCCTGAAACACCAACCAGAAAGAATTAGGCACCCTTATGTTCACAGCAGCATTATTTACAACAGCTAAGATTTAGAAACAGTACCCATCAATACATGAGTGGATGAAAAAAAGCTGTGATACATTTAAACCATGGAATACTATGCAGCTGTAACAAAGAAGGATCACTTATCCTTTGAAACAACATGGAGGGACCTGGAGAGTATTATGCTAAGCTAAATAAGCCAATCAGAGAAAGACAAATATCACATGATCTCACTTATATGTATTATCTAATGAACAAAAAAACTGAAGAATAAAATAGAACCAGTGGCATGGAAACATAGAACAGACTGACAAATCTCAGAGGAAAGGGGGAAAGGGGTGGAAATCGATTAACCAAAAAAATTATATGCATTTATGCACTGCCCATGGACACAGACTAAAGGGTGGTGAAGGATTGGGTGGGGTGGGAACCAGGTGGAGGGGTGCAGTGGAAGAAAAAGGGGACATATATAGTACTCTCAATAATAAAAATTCAAAAAGTAAAATAAAACGCTAGACCTCAATTTCTTTCAAATATTCCAATGCATCACTGTGTTATTTCTTTTACATTGGTATAAAAGCATTCTTTTTCAGTCTGAAAATTAAATGCTACTATATAGTAGGATGACACATGAACATCAATCACATTACTTCAAAAATATATCTTTTAGAAATTATCTATCAATTACCTATCTGTCTATCTATATTAGTTTTCTATTGCTGTGCAATGAATTAGCACAAACTTAGTGACTTAAGACAGCATCTGTTCATTACTGCACAGTTTTCATGTATTGGAAGTCTAGGCAATGCTTAGCTGTACCCTGTGCTCAGGATTTCAAAATGCTGAAATCAAGGTGCCAGCTGGGGCTACAGTTTAATCTGTTGCTCAGGATCTTCTTCCAAGCTCTTTCAGGTTTTGTCAGACTTTAGTTCCTTACTGCTACAGAACTCATAGTGACTATCATTTTTGAAGCCAGTAGCAATTCACTTACCTCTCTGACTCTTCTGATTCTGATCTCTGAATTGTCATTTAAGTGTTGATCTGATTAGGTCAGGCCCTTCCAGAATAATCTCCCATTTGGTTAACTAAAAAAACAACTGATTATGTACCTTAACCACAACAGCAAAAATCTCCTTGGTTGAATCTGGAGGGAGATCATCTATGAGCAGGCCATCTGGAGGAGCAAGGGGTCCCAGCCCCACACCAGACCCGCAGCTCAGGGTCCCAGAGCTGGGGAAAGAAATCCCTACAGGCAGTAAGAACTATGGGCTGTAAAAACCAGTATGGATTGGGGCTCAGTGACACAAAGGCTGCTGGACACACAGCTGTTCCCCTTAAAAGGCCAGCACCATGAACTAAACTTACATGGTCCCGCTTCCTCTGAGCTCCAGCACCAGGGTGAGGCTCTGGGGAACACAGACACATATGAGGAGGAACTGGATTGTCTGGCATCAGGGCAGGAACTTGGGGGTGGATTTCTCCCAGATGGAGGTGCTCACAGGGATCATTGTTCCTATGCTGGAACCTCCCCAGTCTCAGGGCTCACTGGCAGCCATTTCTATTTGCTCTGCCCTGCTGATTCCTTAAGACCCAGCCTTATCCAATTTACAACCCCACCCAAGTGTGTGCACCAACTTTTTCATATTAATGGCCTGTCCTTACTCAGGCTAAAATCTCTCAAACAAGCTGCGGGTCAGGGAGCCCCAAACCTATCAATAAAAGGACCCAGCACCACCACCAGTCTCCCTTGCTTCATAGCTGGGTCTCATCTGGGCACTTCCAAACCCAATACAAAGAGGAGGAATCTGCAGATCTCTCTGTAGCTCCTGCTGGGTGGCCACAGGCAGTGGCTGACTTTGCACCACCCTGGAGACCGAAGTGTCAGACCATACCAGATTACAACTCTATACAACCATAAGCAACACACTCAAGGGGCAGACTCAATGAACACCTAAGCCCTACTGAAGCAAGTCCTGCTCCATAGGGGTGTCTCCTGCATAGCAGTTCTCCCACTATGGTCAAAGCTGGTTCTCACAGCCAATTGGTCTGGAGGTCAATTCCTCCCAGTGACACCAACAGCAATCAAGTTTCAACTATAACAACACTGCTCCCAATACACAAAGGGATGCACATAGAGTGCCCAGCTCAGGTGACTGGGAGGCTGAGCCACTGGGCCCTATAGAATACCTGCTACACAAGGCCACTCTACCAACTCAAGGACATAGCAACTCTACCCAATACATAGAAACAAAATGTGGAGACAAAGAAACATGCCACAAATGAAAGAAATGGAAGAAAGCAAAGTATTGGATATAGTATTCAAAACCACGGTTATAAGGTTACTCAAGAATCTGCTAGAAACCTCCAAAAAAATGGGAAAGGACCAGTCAGAAATTAAGCATACACTGACTGAAATAAAGAATAATATACAGGGATTCAACAGTAGAATAAAGGATTCTGAGAATCAAATCAACGATTTGAAATATGAGGAAGCAAAAATGACCCAATCAGAAGAGCAAAAAGAAAAAGAATCCAAAAATATGAAGACAGTGTAAGGAGCCTCTGGGACAACTTCAAGCATACCAACATCAGAATTATGGGGGTGCCAGAAGAAGAAAGAGAGCAAGATATTGAAAACCTATTTGAAGAAATAATGACAGAAAACTTCCCCTACCTGGTGAAAGAAATAGACTTACAAGTCCAGGAAACACAAAGAGTCCCAAACAAGAGGAATCCAAAGAAGACCAAACCAGAACACATCATAATTAAAATGCCAATGGCTTAAGACAAAGAGAGAATCTTAAAAGCAGCAAGAGAAAAGCAGTTAGGAAGGAATGCCCTTAGGACTGTCAGCTGATTTCTTAACAGAAAGTATGCAGAGACCAGAAGGGAGTGGCAAGAAATATTCAAATGATGAATAGCAAGGACCTACAACCAAGATTACTCTACCCAGCAAAGCTATCATGTAGAATTGAAGAACATATAAAGAGTTTCACAGACAAGAAAAAGCTAAAGGAGTTCATCACCACCAAACCAGTATTAATATGAAATGTTGAAGCATATTCTTTAAGAAGAAGAAGAAAAAGAAAAAGATCAAAAATATGAACAACAAAATGGCAACAGATACATACCTATCAACAACTGAATCTAAAAATCAAAATAAACAAATAAGAAATCTAATGAACAGAATAAACTGGTGAATGAAATAGAATCAGAGGCATGGAAATGAACAAACTGCTGATTCTCAGAGGGAGGGGGGGTCCGGAAGAGATTAAACAAAGATCTTATATGTATATATGCATTACCTATGGACACAGACAATAGGGTGGTGAAGGCCTGGGGTGAGATGGTAACTGGGTTGAGGGGAGGAAGGGTGGGGAGAAAGAGGGACATCTCTAATACTCTTAAAAATAAAGATTAAAAAATAAATCTCCTTTGTCATTTAATGTAACCTGATCATGGGAGTGACCTGCCATCATATTCACAATCCCACCCACATTCAAGAATAGAGAATTATACCAGGTATATACTATATACCAGGAGGTAGGAATCTTGGAGACCATATTAAATTTCTGCCTATCATACTAGCCATTTATTTACCCAGGTTTTATGATCCATTTTTTAGATAATGCATAATAAGATTTAGATCCAGATATTTTATTTTCTGGATAATTCTAATGTAATCACTTAAGATTAAATTTTGACATCTTCCAAGATATTTAATGGAATGTGCCACAAATACTGATGGGAAAATCCAAAGTGGAACTTGAAAAATGCTTTGAGATTATACATTATTTTAAAGGGGGTTGAGGGAGGCATTCACTTGGATATAAATATTCTGTTATGTTTTAAAAAAACAGCTACATTATTGCTGAGTTTGTTTACAGTCAGTTATTGAGAAAAAAAGATGTTTTCTTTTAGCCATTTGAATAATTTATTAGAAATTAGATAATAAAAAAGATCAAAGAACAAATGTGGTTATGTGAGTTTATATGCTTAGGGGAAGATGAATTAAAACACCAAAATTTAACCTTGAATCAGTGTGAGTAAAAACTATCAGTTAATTAAAATTTATCAAACTTTAGGCAAATAAATCTTTTTTTAAAAATATATTTTATTGATTTTTTAACAGAGAGGAAGGGAGAGGGATAGAGAGTTAGAAACATCGATGAGAGAGAAACATGGATCAGCTGCCTCCTGCACACCCCCCACTGGGAATGTACCCACAACCAAGGTATATGCCCTTGACCAGAATTGAACCTGGGACCCTTCAGTCCACAGGCTGACGCTCTATCCACTGAGCCAAATCGGTTAGGGTGGCAAATAAATCTTTTAGACAACTTCTACATATGATACAATGGATATGATAAATCACAAAATTATAAAAGCATATTAATAAGTTAATTGAGCCTTTATTCTTTTCTCAAACAGTACTATACCTCATCTACATGTCGGCTTTCCACTATAACCAAACAGATTATCAAGGACAGATCTTATACATTGTGGAATTTACAAGCCCCTTGATAACCCAGGCTAGTATTTAATTATGCTTTACTCTCTTTGATTTTTGTTTAATCTAATTTATAATTTTTGCTTCACAAAGCAATAACCAAGTAAAGATGTGAGGTCTAAAAGCATAAGAAAATATACTCAGGGAGCGATATAGATACAGCAGATAAAATAGACTGTGATTAGATTTAAGGGTATGCCTCTAATTTTGACAGGGGCAATTTTTCTTCTCATTTCCTTGGCTTTAACAGCATTAGTGAATCGTAATGGCTTTTTATAGCAATTTGAGGAAAACTCCTAATAAAGTCATACTTGTTGATCTCATCTTCAAGAACTTCTACCAATTGCTGCTGCTCGTTGCTCCCTGTAAAATCTTACCTCAGCTATAACTGCACCTCATTGCCTTCCATAGTTCTTATCTGTATGCCTTATTGCCAATGGTGTTCACTCAACAGATCTGTACCCATTACTGTACATCTTTCAGTAAGTAAATATTTAATAAATGTTAACCTGAACTCAGTGCTTATGTTTTCTAGAAACCGCCTTCATAATTGTCTAGTAGAAGAGATAAATGTTAAACAAATAGTCACACATATAAATTTATAATTACTGTGAAGGAAAAGTCCTGGTTCTATAAGGGAAAAATTCAGGGGCTAGGGGTATAGAGAAGGATTTAACAAAATGTTCAAGCTGATAAGACACATAAAAGGAGTTAACCCCACCTCATCAATCCTTATTCTAAATCATTCTGCCAGATCCTGTGTATGAACTGATATACTGATTTGCATACTGATATGTTTGCTTTGTGATTTCAGATGATTTCATATCCCATTCTGTAAGAATAAGATCCTTATTTTACATATTTTTCACTTCCACGGGAACTCAACCAGATTGATATGCAGGAATTATTCTTTGATAATTATGCCATAGTGTAAAAATGCAACTGACAAGAAACAAACACAATTTATGAAATAAAATATGCTAAAGCTCAAGCCAAGAGTTATGTCAGGTAATGCTCATTTTATCTCAGTCATTTCCCTGATTTTTCCTTAGATTAAAACAATCAACTACATTTGAGTATTCAACCTCTTTATATGCTCAGGGAAAGTACCCCCTGATCAGCTCCAGGGGAGGAATCCTTAATGGTCTAACACTAATAACGGTAATTTCATTTCCCTTGCAGGCTAAGTAATCAACTTGTGATTCCATTTTGGCCAATGGGACATGCGAGAAGTCTTCTAGGGAAAGTTTTTTGTTTTGTTTTGTTTTTTGCCATAATGAAAAAGAGATGTAAATGATCAAACATTGACCTTCGTATTGGACATTGTTGAGTGAACCTGTGATGAGCTATCTTGTGAGTAGGAAGAGTCAAAACCAATGATCTAGCCAATATTCTGAGGATGGCAGTGGGAAAGTTACAAAGGGCCATGCTCTTTGATAACATGCCAAACCACTGAACTTAACCCTAGAATTGCCCTGCCTCTGAAGTTCCTGTTATGTGAGATGACTATTCCTCATTTTAAAAGTCAGTTTCAGCTTCCTATTACTTTCTAGTAGTAGCCTAACTTATACAATCAACTTTCTAATCATGGTTACTTTACTTTTAGCTTTATTCAAGATCTACGAATTTTGAATACTTTTATAATGAGTTAAAATATAAACTAATATGGTATTTTTCTAAAAATTCTACCTTACTTAATAAGAATTATCTCACCGGAAATGTCAGAATAAGCATAAAATGACATAGAACTTTGTTAATTTTTTTCCTTTCTGAAGTAGAAAGCATCTTTGGTGAGTTTACATTTCTATGACAGTAATCTGCATGGGGCTAATAATTCTATTCATCAGTAGAAAGTGTGGCTACTTTGACAGAACATGGCTCAATAACAACCATGCAGCTCTAAGTTATCACACAGTTTGGATGTGAATGCAACAGCAGGATAATGACAGTTGCCAAGGATTTGTACTTGCTGTCGCTTCATACCAGTGTTGCCTGTCAAAGTGTCTCTTTTTCTTATACAGAAGCCATAGAATTTTTATGGATAGCAATTACTTACAATATACAATGAAGTACATCAAATCTAACAACCACTCTTTAGCCCGTCATTATTTGGTAGTCTCTTTGTTAAATGTAGTCAACCATTTTCATCTAAATTATTTATTTATACTGTATATTTGACAAGCATATATTTCTCGCTTTATATTTTTATAGCATTTAAACCTTCCTAAAGAGTTATTTTTTAATACTGTCATTTAAAAAACTTATCTTCCTCTTATTAACATTCTAATGATAATTAAACTCTCTAATTGAAATAAATACAAATAAGAAAATGTAAACATAAAGAAAAATGACCCTAAGTACATTTAAGAACAAAGCATCACCTTAAAATACTGGAATACAATAAATAAGAGAAATAACCCCACATATGTGTGATGAATGGAAACTTGTATAAAATCTCTGGAGAACATAAAGCACAGAGATTTCATTAAACTTCATCCTACCCTTTCTCAAACTTGATGAAATGAATAACCTCTAAAGATATAAATAACATTCTACAACCGTTAGATAAAATGTATTTTAAACATCATAGAAAGTTAATAATAAAAGTGAATAATTCACACATATTTTATTTTCAACACTAGAAGAAACTATAATTCTAGTTTGGCCTAGAAATGTTGGTAGGGGTATCCCAATTGATATGTCAGGACATAAATCAGCTCACCCACAGGAAAAAAAAATACATCTCTGTGTGTAAAAGTGCAATGGAATAAAAATAAGGTATATATGAAATCTAAAACTGGGGGAGGTTATAGTTATTATATATCACTTTTCCTGAGGAAATTAAAATTTTCAAAAATAAACAATTAGTCTTTTGACATTTTTAAAGGAAATAATGCATGAATGTTTAGATCTATAAAATCTAAAAAAGCGTAATTTATTGGGTAATGGGGGTTGAAAACAGTGGAGGTGCTGCCTTGCTTCATTCGCTATTGCTGTCCCCCTTTATTTCTTTCTGCTATCCATTCCACGGAAACACCTGACAGCTCATCGTTGGAATACTGAAATTAGGCGATATAACAAAGTGTTTATATTTTAAAAAAGACTCTAAGACCCATTTCAATTAAAAATAACCAAGATAACTAAAATGACATAAAAAGTGAGTGAATGAATTAGCCACAGTTAGTCTCCTTGAAAGCAAGATTACTAGTAAAAGGATGTAATGAGCCCAGCCAGCGTTGCTCAGTGGTTTAGCATCAACTTATGAACCAGGAGGTCACAGTTTGACCTTGACCAGGTTGTGGGCTGGATCCCCACTGTTGGGCATGCAGTAGGCAGCTGACCAATGATTCTCTCTCATCATTGATGTTTCTATCTTTCTCCCTCTCCCTTCCTGTCTGAAATCAATAATATATATATTTTTTAAATAGAATGTAATGGATAAAAATCTATGAAATTGCATCATCATCAGCTAAAAATAAATCATTAAAACAAAATATTTTATATGTGAGATAGAGGTGTTTTTTACAACATTCTCTTAATTTAATTTAATTTAATTTAATTTTTCATATATTTGTATTGATTTCAGAGAGGAAGGGAGAGGGAAAGAGAGATAGAAACATCAATGACAAGAGAGAATCATTGATCAGCTGCCTCCTGCATGCCCCTATTAGGGATTGAGCCCCAAACCTGAGTATGTGCCCTGACTGGAATCAAACTGTGACATCCTGGTTCATAGGTCGATGCTCAAACACTGAACCACACCAACCAGGCCATTCTCTTAATTTTAAAATGCTATTTTATTTGAAAATCTTCCATGCATAATTTGGAGACATTCTCTATAAATATGGCACAATTATCCCTAGATACCTATGACCAATAATGACTGATAATATATTCCATTTGTGTCACCTGGGATACATTAGACTACAGCTGGGTAGGAAAAACTTCCTATTGTGCTGCTTTCCTGGAAGTTGCCACAGGAATGAGACTAGACTTGTCCAGTCATCCGACCTCTTAGTGGTAATTCAGGAAATGGCAAGATCGGACCTTTGGCACAATATGTCAAACTCATTTATTGTGTTGGTGATTAGTTTTCTTGGGGGAGGGATCTTGGCACAGCAGTTTTCACTCTGTTACAAATAAATGAGCAGAGAGTGATAGAGGAAAAAAATGGAAGAATACAAGAAAGAGAAAAGAAGAGTGGATGATCCTATCTAATAAAAGAGAAACATGCAAATTGACCGTACCTCTGCTATGCCTACAAGCCACGCCCACCAGACAATCAGGAGCGAGTATGCAAATTAACCCAACAAATATGGCGGCGGCCATGAAGCTGGAGCAAGCAGGAGGCTTGGGTTGCCCCCAGCGATGGAGGAAGCCAAGCTTCCCACCCGCTCTGGCCGGCTCTGGCCTCCGCTCAAGGCTACAAAGTTTCAATTATAGAAGATAAATAAATCCCAACAAAAATGGCAGCAGCCATGGAGCTGAAGAGAGCAGAAGGATGGGTTGCCCCTGGCGATGGAGGAAGCCAAGCTTCCCGCCCGCCCTGGCCTGCCCTGGCCTCTGCTCAAGGATACAAAGTTTCAATTATAGAAGTTAAATAAATCTCAGATACCAGGGCCTCCACTTCGGTCACCGGGGGGTGTGGATGGCCTGCAAACCACCACAGGCCCCTTGCCCAGGCCGCCTCATACCCCAAGAGAACCCCCACCCTGATCCAGGACACCCTTCAGGGCAAACCAGCTGGCCCCCACCCATGCACCAGGCCTCTATCCTATCTAATAAAAAAGTAATATGTAAATTGACCATCACTCCAATACAAGATGGCTGCTCCCATGTGGATACATGATGGCCACCATAAGATGGCCAGCAGGGGAGGGCAGTTGGGAGGGACCAGGCCTGCAAGGGAGGGCAGTTGTGGGTGATCAGGCCAGCTGGGGAGGGCAGTTAGAAGGAACCAGGCCTGCAAGGGAGGGCAGTTGGGGGTGATCAAGCCTGCAGGGGAGGGCAGTTAAGGGTGACCAGGCCAGCAGAGGAGGGAAGTTGGGGGCGACCGGGCCTGCAGGGGAGGGCAGTTAGGGGCAATCAGGCTGGCAGGGGAGCAGTTAGGCATCAATCAGGCTGGCAGGGGAGTGGTTAGGGGGTGATCAGGTTGGCAGGCAGAAGCGGTTAGGGGCAATCAGGAAGGCAGGCAGGTGAGCAGTTGGATGCCAGCAGTCCTGGATTGTGCAAGGGATGTCCTACTGCCCGTTTAGGCCCGATCCCAGTAGGATCGGGCCTAAACGGGCAGTAGGACATCTCTCGAGGGGTCCCAGATTGGAGAGGGTGCAGGCTGGGCTGAGGGACACACCCCCCAACCCCCGTGCAAGTATTTCATGCACCGGGCCTGTAGTGTAAATATAATAAAGAGTAAATTAATAGCATCAGATAATAACATGAAAGTAAAGTGACTGATTACTGTATGGTTGCAATGAATGAATTTAATATATGTGGGCATATTTTATAAATTGTACAATGTATTAATTAGTGAAGAAAAGCACGATCTCTGTGATATAAGTAAAGGGACAACAAGTTGACTATATTTTAATAATTATTTCTCATGAAAATATCACAAAGATGGTGAAAGTGAGGTGGCAAAGAAAACAAAATGAGACAAGAGCCTGGCTGGTGTGACTCAGTGGTTGAACGTTGACCTATGAACCAGGTGGTCATGGTTGATTCCCCATCAGGGTACATGCCCAGGTTGCAGGCTTAATCCCTAGTGTGGGTCATGCAGGAGGCAGCCGATCAATGATTCTCATCATTGATGTTTCTACTTCTCTCCTCTCTCTTCCTCTCTGAAATCAATAAGAAATATATATATATTTTTTTAAAAATGAGGCAAGAAAAGTTTTGACCACAATTTGGAAAATGTCTTTACTCATAGAGAAAATTGCCTCTCTCTGATAATCATATCAGTACAAACAGATCTTAGATTACCATTAGCCTTTATGAACTTGACTCTTTTCAGGTTGAAATTCGTTATTTTCTTTTTTACGAAAAAAGACCTTTGGGCCTTGTCCTTGGCTTTCCATTTGATTACTGAGAAGAGAGTTAGTTACTTCACTTTCTAGGTAACAGGCAATAGTGACAGAAAAGAAGTTTAGATTCAGACAAAGAAGTAGAAGCACTGTGTAAATAATTTCATATACTGCAAATATTCCTCACAGCTCAGAGAAATAAGGCAAAACAAAATTAGCTGAAAGTCTAGATTTCATTTTCATCTAAACTTAGTGACAAAACGCAAAAGCAATCAAACCATTCCAAGATACACATATGATCTAGCATTTCTATAAGATTAACATAATCTTAATTTATGAACCTTTTCTTTAATGCTCTTATAGTTCATGTTTTCCATTTAACATAAAGACTATTTCATCACAGTTAGCCAACCAATAGTTTATCAATACCTGACAGATACTTTTTTGCTCTTTCACTTTCTAATAGAGAAAAACAAAGGAAAAATACTTTTGTCTCCTATGCTTTATATTTCCGGGAAGTGTGGTAGAATATACAGTAATAGTTAAGAGGTCTGGCTGTGGACTTAGATCAGTATGGATTCAAGTAGAGAAGTACCTTCTCTACTTACCAGCTGTGTAATCTTGGCTAAGTTAACTAACTTCTCTAGGTCTTTGTTTCCTCACAGGTAAAATGGAGATGTTTAAAATATTATCTGTCTTACATTCCTCCCAGGGTTGTTTTGAGAACTAAATAGGTATAATTCAACTTAACTAGCACATAGTAAATCTTATCTTCCCTGCCATTATTGTTATTATCATTGTGCTACCTGTCCTAGTCATACTCTTATGATAATATGTGTTAATTGCATCAGCTATCTTTTACTTCCCATAAAACAGAAAAAACTTGAAGGACTCTAACCCAGGCAACAATCTTCATAGTCCATCACATCTCTAACTTATTACTAACATCATAATCTCCACCAAATCTTGAGCATTTACAAAGACAGCACTCTAGAAGTACTTTTTAATCTCCTTCAGAATTCAGTTTAAGCTGCTGAAATAATATTCTTACCTTGGTAAATGATTTGAACTATATTTGTCAATTGAGTGAAAGGTATCCCCATTGAAAGTGCCTTCAGAGTTGCTTTGCTGTGATTCCTTCATGGCTTTAGTCAAGGATGATGAAGAAGAATAAGAAAGTGCTGCTCTGTGATTTTCTGTTTCTATTTTTGCCATTTTTGGCTAAGAATAAGGAAGAATGTTATTCAATTTAAAATGTAAAATCCTCCGGGGTTATAAATTGAGGCTGGACTTTAATCACAATCTACTTCTCATTATGTTCTAGAGTAGAGTCTAGAGCAGCCGTGGGCATACTACGGCCCGCGGGCCGGATCCGGCTGTTCTATCCGGTTCTCTTGCTCTCCCCTCCGCTCCTTTACTTTGAATTTATATTAGTTCACACAAACACTCCATCCATGCTTTTGTTCTGGCCCTCTGGTCCAGTTTAAGAACCCATTGTGGCCCTCGAGTCAAAAAGTTTGCCCACCCCTGGTAGAGTCTAGAATCTAGACTATGCAACAGTTGCTAAATGTGAAATCTGGTTAGGAATGAACAGAGATGAGAACCCAAGAAAGACAAAATTATAGATCTAAGTCATTTGGTATAATCCAACTTAAGAAAAAAATGATAATTGGTTGCAAAGTATTTTAATTTTTGTTTGTTAGAAAATTGCTTATTATACAAACAAACTTAACATGAGGAATATGTTACTGAAAAGTGCAGTACAACACATTTTTTGGTCTGTCTTCATCCTTTCCTCTTTGAAAGCTAGCTTCCTCCTGATTCTCATGGAACTGTATATTATGGAGCTTTGCTTCCCAGGCAGAGAAGTAAGTGTGTCCAAGGCTAGCCAAAGTGCCTTCTCCAGACACAGCAATTGCTACCTCAGAGTCTCCATGAAGAAAACAAAGTAGTGCTCGGTTCTCTTGGAATGCTAGTCTTAAGAACAATATATGAAGCCAAAGCAGATGAAAGCAAAAGTGAGAAATGGAGAGAGATTAAAAAGAGAGAGAGATTCCTGATGACAACATTTAAATCCCGGAAAACAACCACTTCTCTTGAGTTTACTGTGTATGTAAGCCAATTTTTTTTTCTTAAGCTAGAGGCTGGGATTCTCTTATTTTCAACCTAGAAATCTTAAGTAACACATACCACAGACAACCTAAAATTTCTTAAGACCAAAACAATATGCCCATAAGAAATGATATCAAAGAATATTATAGGTTCCTTTCCAAGGTATAATCAGCCACTCACAATGCTGGTAAACATGGCTACAAAATCTCATCTCTGGAGTCCCCAAGTTACATGACATACCACTACTAAGGGAAGGAAATAACTTGTAAGGTAGTAAAAAATATACTTCTACCTTTTAACCGCTATTCTGAGATAAAAGCATTCATTCATCCAGAGATCATTTATTGAGCACCTACAATGCAGTTGGCTTGTTCAGGCACTTAGAATTTTTTAGTGAACAAAGAAAAAGAAGTACCCTTTTGGAACTTACATTCTAGGGTAGGCAGATGATAAGTAATAGATACAAGAAATAAGTAAATTGTTACGATATTAGGTGATAAATGCTACAGAAAAAAAATTGGTCAAGGAAGGCAGACTGGGAGTATGGAGGTGGAAGGAATTGTAATTTTTAAATAGGTTTGTCAGCATAGGCCTAATTGAGGTGGTAATATCTACACAAAGACACAAAAAAAGGTAAGGAGTTAGCCTTACAATATCTAGGAGTGAGAAGGCCCTAAGGTGGGTATATCCTGCAGGTGTGAGGAGTAGGGAGAATGGATGAATAAGAGGGAATGTAGTTGGGATGAGGGTAGAAGGCCATGGAGTGGGTAGAGATAACATGAGTCTTTGCCAGACACTGTTAGAATTTTGAGTGAATTAGAGAGCCCATGGCGAGTTCAGAGCAGGAGAATAATATAAAATGTTTTTTAAAAGATAATTTTGGCTGCTTTGTTAAGAACACATCAAATATATCAAAATAACTGCATTTTAATGTCCTGATTTGTCCATATATTAACATCTTCTCTGTATAAATTCTTTGTGGTAGAGACTGCCAACTGTCTGCCAATATTCATTCCTTCCTTCTTCTATGATACTGGAATCCCTGGTTTTTAACTGAGGCATATCCGGCTGCCCCAAATAAAGACTATTTTCTGGTCTTCCTTGCAGCCAGGTAGGGGCATACGAACAAGTCTGGCCAATGAAATATTAGTGGACATGATCCATGCAAAGAGTTTGCTTTTCTTTTCCCTAATTTCTGCTACCTAGACTGAAGACATGAAGGCGGGCACTAGATGGTCATCTTTAACTTTGATATGATGCTGGGAATGAAAGCCATGTCCCAAGGAGGACAGGAGGAGTCTGAATCTCTAACAACACAGAGCACCATATGAATCCTGGACTACCTGCCTTCAGACTTTTACATGAGAAATCAACTTGTGGCTTATTCAAAACAACGTTAATTTGGATATTTGTTGTGTGCAGTCAACCCTAATCTGGAAACTCCTGACATCCCTTGAACTATGTTGCTTTCAAGAATCTAAAATATATGGTGTTGGCTTGGAGCAAGGAAATGAGATGAACACTAGGAATCTAAATTTAATGAGAGTTCAGTAATTTGGGACTTTGGGCCTTTGGAGCTTACCAAGATTCCACAATCAAATGAGCTAATACCTTTAAGTAAACCAGTCTCCCAGTCTTTCTCTCTCTCTTTCAATCTCTCTCTCTCTCTCTCTCTCTCTCTCTCTCTCTCTCTCTCTCTCTCTTTCTCCTGTTATATTCTGTTTCTGTGTAGAATCCTAATATTCCCCTTTCAAAGATCATGTCAGCCTATAAAGAGGAGCTAAGAACTGGAGCCAGAAAGACCTTCCTTAAGCACAGACCCATAGAGCCAGTCAGATGATGGATGCAAAGAGATTATCAGTGATGATGTGGGTCAGCAAGAACCTATAGCAACCCTAGCAACACGAACAACACCAGTAGCATCAACAGACACACCGACCACTGCCAGGGCTCTTCCTCATTTGGGAGCAGGCATCTGGAGGATTTCCCTTTGGAACTGTGATTAACTCCTACAGTTCTTCGATAATTTACAAGACACTGGGAGCTCAAAGACTATGATGCTAGACTTGCTGCTAAAGAACTATAATTTATACTCACATGGATAATGGAGGCTTACAGACCTATAGCACATAAGAAAAAAATGTCTTTCTCTGCCACTTACTAGTTATTTAACCTTGGGTATTATAACCTTTCTGAGCTTCAGTTCTTTCATTTGTAAAATTGGGTTATCCTCATGGTTATGAGGATTAAATAAAATAGTGAATGTGAAAGCATTCGGTATAGTGCTTGGCACATGGTAGATATTGAAAAAAAATGTCAGATGAATCTGAATCTGTATCAAAATAAGACAAGTTTAATAGATAAGTTCTCTCTACATAGTTTAATAAGAGAAGTACTTTTCTCTGCCCAGCACTGTTCTGGTATTCCATCTGGAGACCATAGGGCTGTTGACCTTCACACGCTCCCTCTCCCTTCAAGCTTCTCACAATAGGAGGTCTGAGGTTCTCTTCTCAGGCTTCCATAAGAACCACTGCCTGTTCAAATCTTTCATAGGTCACATCCTTCCTAATTGGGGAATCCTTATAAGTGAAAAATCCAGCTGTGTATAGCAAGGCAAAATTATATGATTAAGAGAGTAAATCACCTTGAAGTACAGAATCCCTTGAATGTCCTGATGTGTTTATTATAGAATCCAATTATTTAAAATCCAAAAATAAAATTTGCTCAGAACTATTCAAAGATATCTCTTGACATAGAGCAATAGTTTTAATTTTTACTTATGCATGATAACAATCCTAATCGTCACTGAAGGTGGTAATCATTTTAGTGATGGGTATAGTTTTTTGTGTTTTGTTTTCTTTTTTTATGTAAAATAGTTTCGGGATGCATTTAGGTGAAACGAGCTACATAAGTGTGAAATCATTATCATAATTAAATGCACTATTTCTTCTATAATATTACCATAAAAACAGTGTCATCTTCACTAAAAGTAGAACATGTTAACAGGTTAAGCAGAATATGCAGAATACAATAGGTTTCAGATAATATTCCTGCACATTACTAATTAAATGAGAACTACTGTTAAATAGAAATTAAAGAAATAAAAAGTGTTAATGTTAATTTGACTGACACTAAATAATATGATACTCTAGTAGAGTACAGAAAAAAGGCACTGCCTGGTGCTTTATTAACCCATGCATAGTCTATTCACTACACTGTTTTTCTTTACTTCCTTCTCTTAATAATTTACATGAAGATAAGCTCTCTCTCATGGCCAGGCCTAGATCTGCTCTTTCACCCTTTTTTTAAAAAAAGGCATTCAAGTACACAGTGGTTAGGAGCCTGGACTCTGAAGCCACCATGTCCCTACCCACTCACTAGCTGTGACACTTGGACAAGTCACATAGTCTCTTTGTGCATTAGTTTCTTCACCTATATAAAGGGGTTAAAAAGAGTAGCTCCTTCATAAAGTTGATGTGCTAAGCACACAGTAGGTACCAGGTGTCAGCTATTGAAGAAGAGGGGCTTGATAGACCTCAAATTGGGGCACTAAGTACCAATAACAACCAGGACCTGGAGACTTTCCAAGGAGCATGCACATGTGGACAGTTTAAAGCAAGTCAATTTCCAGATCCTTGATATATATATATATATATATATATATATATATATATATATATATTCTTTCCTACAATGCATCCGTCCAAGAAGCTGCCTGTCCCAACTAGAGTTTGCCCTTGTAAAGTCTCTATTCCATCAGAGAGAAAATTTTAAGTGTCCCCATCAAGCTATACCATTAACATATACATTTACAATAAATTTTACTTGGTACTTGGTAACTGGTTAATGAATATAAAAAAATGATAATATATTCATGCTGCTTTGAATAACTGTGTACTAAAAAAATTATAATAAAAATTCAATCCTAAGGAAAATTTTCAATACTTACAACCTTATGGTCACAAAGCATTCAAAAATTTATAGTTACTATATGATAGAATGGTGTATACAAGACTTTCAAGCATAAAATATACAATTCAATGGAAGAAATGTAGAAATATAAGTTTAAAAAGAAAAGAATGTAAAATTTCAAACTATTGAAGAACTTGTTAATGTTTTATTTTTCCTGTTGAAATTTCAGTGATAAAGATTTTTGTAATACATATACCCGAGAAAGGGATGGCATAGGCAAATGCCTGTACTCACTGCCACCACAACCACATCAAATTTACAACTAAAATACAGAACAACAATCATCCAGAACCACTGGAAGGCTGGCTGAATGGAAGTCCTACAACTAGAGAAGTAAAGAAGGAAACACACTGAGACTGGTAGGAGGTATGGAGGCGCAGAACGGGCTGGTCCGGCACCCACATGGGCTGCTTTTTAAATTTTTTAATTGGGAAGGGGATTGTCTCTGCAGAGGCTGCCAGAGGAAAAGCAAGGGGTTCCAGCCCCACACCAGACCCGCAGCTCAGGGTCCCAGAGCTGGGGAAAGAAGTCCCTACAGGCAGTAAAAATTAAAGGCTGTGAAAACCAGCACAGATTGGGGCTCAGTGACACAGAGGCTGCTGGACACCCAGCTGTTCCCCTTAAAAGGCTGGCACCATGAACTGAACTTACAAGGTCCCACTTCCTCTGAGCTCCAGCACCAGGGCAAGGCTCTGGGGAACACAGACACATACAAGGAGGAACTGGATTGTCTGGCATTGGGGCAGGAACTCAGGGGCAACTTTCTCCCAGATGGAGGTGCTCGCAGGGATCATTGTTCCTATGCTGGAACCTCCCCAGTCTCAGGGCTCACTGGCAGCCATTTCTGCTTGCTCCGCCCTGTGATTCCTTAAGACCCAGCCTCATCCAATTTACAACCCCACTCAAGCTGTGCACTGCAGCTTTTGTGTATGAATGGCTTGTCCTTGCTCAGGCTAAAATCTCTCAAACAAGCTGTAGCTGGGTCAGGGAGCCCCAAACCTATCAATAAAAGGCCCAAGACCCAGCACCAGAACCAGCCTGCCTTGCTTCACAGCTGAGCCTCATCTGAGCACTTCCAAACCCAATACAAAGACGAGGAATCTGCAGATCTCTCTGTAGCTCCTGCTGGGTGGCCACAGGCAGTGGCTGACTTTGTACCTCCCGTGGGTGCAGGGGAGCATGTCTCCTGCCATCAACCCAAGAATCTAGTGCTCCAGGGAGAGAGAGACAGAGAGAGAGAGAGAGAGAGAGAGAGAGAGAGAGAGAGAGAGAGAGAGCGAGAGCGCGAGAGCGTGAATGTGCTTTTAAACTTAGGGGTAGATACGTGCCTTGCTAGCCCCTGATTGGTCCTTTCAAAAAATTCTGCCATAATAACGTTCTTAGGATTGGTTATATGCCTCACTGTCTTGTGATTGTTTATCTACAAGCTACCTGTCTTACATACATTTTAAAGCCCATGTCTTCCCCGCACCCTTCCTTCCCTGCCCAGTTGGGTTGCCTTAGTAATTCTGACTAGCTGATGTCCAGGTTCTACTTCCTCACCACCCCTATGGTCCCAATTCCTGACTACCTAGCTTCCTTCTGTCTCCTCACTATCATCTATCTATTTATCAAATATTTATCTACAATTCTTTCCAGACTTTAAAAAAGACATGTTGTTTGGATTCAAATGTTGAACAAGACAATATGGTTCCTCCACTAGCTGAATTTTCAATATAATCAATGTAAAAATAAGTTTAATTAGTCTTATTAAAACCAATTTGAATGATGATAACTGGAGTTATTATGGAAATGCCCATAGTAAGATTAGGAAAAAAAAAAACAAGCATAAAAAAATCCTTATAATCTCCTATCCTTGGAGTTAGCCACTATTATAATTTGTGAATATGTGTTTCAGACTTTCACCTATGATTTTATAGAAATATAGTCTTTTCTTTAAATGAAAGTGTGACCATATTAAGTATATAGCTTATATACAGCTGTGTTCACTTAATGATAATATCCTTATGTTATTAAATATTTGTTGAGAATGTATTTTTTATTACTTGTTTTTAACATCCTAGCTAGTTGTTCCAAATGTTTCTAAATGTGAATAAAGCTGGAGTACCGTTAGGGTAGGCAGCTAGAAGTTAACAAAAGAGAAGGTAGCTAGACTGGAAGAGCCTGACTGAGTCTGTAAGTTATGGCTTTAGACACCCTAAAGGAGAGCCACATCCTCTGCCATAGGGGATGTAATCCCCACTCCCTGGATGATCAACTTTCCAACGGAGGGTAGAGGGGGTGCATAACTGGCCTTTAGGAGGGATAAGGAAAATTCCCTGACTAGGCACTTGAGCAGTAGGAGCCAAGATGGGGACCATAAGGAGAGAAATCTAGACTGGGAAAGGGGTTGGCTTGGATAGGGGAGAGCCCAGCACAAGCCCAGCACAAGCCAGGAAAGAGGTTGGTTAGTTTGAAAGAAAGCTTACCCCTTCCCAAGCCCAAGGTAATGAAAGCCTAACAAAGCATTTGTGTTTTGTGTTCTCTCTCCATAGCAGCCCTGTGGGTCCAAGCACCACTCCACAGGCCTGGGTGGAGCAGAGGAGCTCCAGCCGAAGCACAGCTGGGAGCAGAGACTCTGCTGGACTACCAGAGCTTTTCAGTTTTGGATCTTGACCCTCCTGATGGGCACTCAGGCTCCCCAGGCCCAGGACTTATTCCACGGCAGATGGAGCTAAGCCACCTGGTCGCCAATGAGACACCAGGAACTGAGAGACAGTCCTTTGTATTTTGCTCCAGCTCCATTAAATCTTAACAAGGCACCTAATCCTCCTAGGTGTGGGTCCCCAAAGTGCTATTTTGGCAGCTCCACAAAAGAGCTGTTTCCACACCGGTAGCAGTTCTTGTACACACCTTTGACAAACAATTGAAGAGATCTTTAGAAAGTTGCAGATGTTCAATTCCCATATCAAAATATATGACTACTTTTAAGGCTGATGAGTGTATTTCAAAATTGAATAGCTTTTTAGAAATGTACTAGTTTCTAAAACTACCAGAAATAGTATATGAAATCTGATCTAACAGCGCCCATCACTAAAATAAAATATTATTCTTAACCTTACTAATTTTAGAATAATTCTCTGATAGCAAAATTTTAATTTTTCAAAAAAATTAATTTTTTAATCATATCAACATTCAGGGAGAAATATCAGGGGATAATCTGTGAGATTTTATGGACCATAAATTATTTTAATATTACTTATATAATCATTGCATTAAAAAAAGAAATTCCTGCAATATAGAATATATATGTTGAACTTCTAAATATTTTAAAGATAACCAAGTTCAAAATACCTAATTAGCCCAATGCCACCTTTCCCACATACTTATAAGAAGATATCCAATTATCTTGAAAAAGGCAATTAAAATTACTATGAATAATCTCAATACTAGGACATGTTATAATTTATTTGACAATTACATTTCACAGAATGATACTGTCACCATAAACTGTGAAACTGTAGCTCCATCTTGTTTACAAGTATCAGAGACAATATGCTCACTATTCCGTTGTACTTAAATGTTGCATTGCAGTTTTTCTTAACAGGTAATATGTGACATGAAACATGTCTGATTTTATGTTTCATGATTTCCATTCTAATGTTTAACATTAAGAAATTATATTTATGTATTACACATGTCAGAAAACAATTTTTAAAAATTAAGCTAAGAAAAACAATAGCAACCATGTCTTTCATTTTAAATACAAAATATAAATCTTTTGTTCATATATGGTTAAAGAGCCATCTGTAAACAGAAATGCAAACTATTTACATTTTTCTGATTTATGTAGCTAGCATTAAGTATTTTGCCTGTTTTATATTTTCTGAAATTTGTTATGAGTCAAAATATTGTCATTAAAATCAGAAAAAATCAAGAGATACCTTTCAAGATTGACTCATGAGTTTTAAAAATTCATTCTTTCTATTCTTTATTCTAGTTTTTATAACAAGAAAAAATGTAATTATTTTTATTTTAAAAACATACTACAGGAAAAGATACCTTCTAAGTCAAGCTGAAGTTTACATTATTTATTGCTATTTTTCTTCAAAACTGTGCATTAAAATAAATATTTTTCTGAACACCAAAGTACATATAATACATGGTTCTGGCATATTTATTTTTTTTGAAAAGGTGCTCTGAATTTTAGACAACATAAATAGTAGGCAGTAGGTGGTTGCCATAGTAGCAAGTAAATAGGAGCATAAAAATACATGTAATTTTTCAATTGTATACACTTTTTTAATAAAGATGCATATTTTATGCATTACAAGGATTACTCAACTCCTGCTTTAGCTCCCCTTTTAGAGAAAGAAAAATACCTAACTCTTTAGAAATAAAATATTAGCACCCTGGCTAGTGTGGCTCAGTTGGCTGGAGTATTCTCCCATTCACTGAAAGGTTGGGGGTTCCATTCCCAGTCAGGGCACATACCCAGGTTGCGGGTTGGATCCCTGGTCTGTGTGTTGGGCTGCAACTGATTGATGTTTCTTTCTCTCTCCCTTCCCTTCATCTCTCTCTAAAATCAATAAAAATATATCCTTGGGTGAGGTTTAAAAAAAAATAAGATTACCATAGAAATGGAAAAGCTCAAAAAAGTTTAAAATACTCTATGAAAGAGCTTAAGGTTTTTATGTCAATTTACCAAAATGAAGACAGGAAAAAAAAACACCTCATTTTAGCCTGTTTGGTTCAGTGGATAGAGCATTGGCCTGCAGACTGAAGGGTCCTAGGTTCGATTCCAGTCAAGGGCAGATGCCCAGGTTGCAGACTCTACCCCCAGTGTGGGGCATGCAGGAGGCAGCTGATCAATTATTCTCTCTCAGCATTGATGTTTCTATCTTTTCTTTAATCAATAAAGAAAAAAACCTCTCTCATTCTATATTACTTTAATGGTAAGTTCTTTAGTAAAGGTAAAAATGAATAAACAACACCACCCCCCCCAAGCATTAAAATCCCTTTTATTTTGCAAAGTTTATTATCCACATGCATTGAATGTAGCACTTGACCATGGAAAGCTGAAAGCCCTCTTAATCACAAAGAAGCCCAAGAAATTTAATGCTAACCACAAGCTACTATTTGAATAAATGATCTGAAAAATCATTGTACCAGTTTGCTAAATGTGGAATTCAAAGAGTACTTTCTCCCCTCCCTTTATTAAAATACAATCTTCCTATTTACAGGTATCCTAGAAGACACAGAATACACATTGATCAAGTAATCTGAATTTTATACGTACAACTTAAGAGGCCTTCACATATATTTTATAAGGCTGGAGTGGGAAGTAGTTCTACAAGCTATGACGTGAGGTTTGAAATCTATTGAATGGTATGGGTAAGTCAACCTAAATAGAACAGGAAAGTTGCTCAACTATTATTGGGAAACAAATCCTTCAAATCTGATTATATAAATTTGGACTTCCAGTTTGTTACAATAACAACAATTAGGTGGAATGAGAATTTAAAACCTTTAAAAGATCACCATCTAGCTCTGGCCGGGTAGCCCATTTGGTTGGAGCATCGTCCTGATACACTAAGGTTGTGGGTTATATCCCTGCTCAGGGCACATACAAGAATCAACCAATGATTGCATGAATAAGTGGAACAACAAATCGATGTTTCTCTCTCTCTCTCTCAAATTGATTTAAAATAAAAAAAATCACCATCTAGGCAGGGTGCCAAATACAATGTGATAAAACAGTGAGTGCTCCAGGGCTCACCTTGTGTTCTCACCTTGATGAAGAAGCCATGCACTGTAATGGCTAAGGACTGACTGAACTGGCCTGCAATAGGAACATCCTCATCAAGCATGTGCATGATCCTACACTTCCATTGAAGAGAAATAAGGTTGGTTCCCCACTCCACTGAGGGAGATAGTAAATTTAAATTATAAGAACTCCAAAGAATGACCTAATGTGTTAGTCAAATATTTATGACTATCAAAATAGAATGGAACAGGTTACACGAATGATGTAGCTACTGCAAAAGGAAAAAATAGTATCATCTTTATTCCTCGTCCCTTCTAAACCCTGGAACTATTTCCTTCTGCTTTCACCATCTTAAAGTAATGGGAAAATGTCCCTGGAGACTACAAAAGGGAAAAAAACATACCCATCTTTTAAAACAAGGGGAAAATGAGTTGGGTAATTAGACAGCTTAGTTTAACCTGGGAACATGCACGAACAAATTAAACAATCAATTAGTAACAACTAGAAGCTCATAAAATACTGGAAAAGAACCAAAATAGTATTTGAAAAGCCAAATATGCCAGATGAACATAATATCTTTTCTAATAGAATGATAGGTCATATTATCAAGTAAAAAGTGAACAGTATAATCTATTTCAGTGTTGTAAGCCTTTTTATTCTATACCCCAATTCAGGAAAGGAAAAAAATGGTTTGGGAAGAAAAGCATTTAAAAACTGGCTTCAGTGCTAAACCAATGGCTATTGACACATCTCTCTCTTGAGGACCTGTTTCAGAGCTGAGTCAATATCTTCATTGATGGCTAGTCAGGAATCTTGGCCTCCTTTATGTTTTTACTCCATTACATCATACCCCTGAGATCTCTGAAATTAAAAACATTTGTTTCCTTAGTTTTCTGTCCAACTTGTTGACCTTTCTTTTCCCTAGTGATCTTAAATTGCTTGTTGTTTCAACTAAGTGGTGCTCTGTTGAACAAGATGTAAACCCATTTTAGATAGAAATTTGAGAGAGAAAGGAGGACTTCTTCAACAGTGCCATGGTCAGACAGCCCAGGTTCCTATGAACTCAGTTATGGGTAGCAGTTCTCTGTCACAGGAAAATATGTAAGATTTATAAACAAATCTCACTCAAGGAAAAGTGAAGACTTTGTCCAAAAGTCAAGTAGCTATGTTGATTGGTGGTATGTTAAAACTGGGAAGAGAAGAGGAGAAAGAAAAGGAATTGAGAGCATAGGAGCTCACTGTTCTGATTCTGTAAAGTCTGCTAGTTGAAACTGCCCTATAGATGAAGGAGGTCCCTGTGAAATAACATCTTAGTTGGTCATGAGACATAAAGACATAT
The DNA here is from genome assembly GCF_963455305.1 of Plecotus auritus. NCBI lineage: Eukaryota > Metazoa > Chordata > Mammalia > Chiroptera > Vespertilionidae > Plecotus > Plecotus auritus. The sequence continues at coordinate 133,231,540 of NC_137783.1, forward strand.
TTTTATAGTAATAACAATATTATTAAACTGGATTGATAGTTACTAGGATCTTGACCATTTTTATTGATAATTTGCTTTTATCATTATAATATCTGAGTTTTCCCTGAAACAGTATGTAAAGAATTTTAGATGGCTCTCCACAACTTTCCAGACACAATCCATTTTTATTGATTTACTAGAGGCTCAGTGCACAAAATTCATGCACTGGTAGGGTCCCCGGCAGCTGCTGGCTGTCGCCAGGTACTCCCGCCCTTCCCCTGGCTGGCCCCGCCCCCTGGTCAAACTCCCAGGTGAACTCCAGGTCGAGGGGACAATTTGCATACTATACTTTTACTACATAGGATAATTACACTAGCATATAGATTATGCCTTCAAAAATGTAGATGGCTCTAGAATGGCATACTTCTGTAAGAGATGGTATAACACAGAGCAAACTGTAGCAAACTGAAACAAGACATAATCTCATTAGTGCAATGAAATTCAGCTCAATTCATTAAGTATGTATTGATTCCCATCTAATACCTATAATTAAGAGATTTCAAAATATAAGTTAATTTACCAAATATATTTTCAATCTCTTCAAATACTTTAAGTTTGCCAATTCTCCATGTACTGAAAACTATTATCAAGTTTCAAGTCCAAGGCTGGGAACCAAGTAAGAATAGCACTTGAGTCCTGATGACAACAGGCTTAGACTCATCTACCTAAAGCAAGAAACTGGGAAACAGGTATACTGTGCACTAAGATCAAAAGAACTGTTACAAAGGACCTAGAAAAATCTCCTTTTACATCTGGTTAAACCTTCTTTTATCTTACTTCTTCTTTTGCAGGATTACCCAACTTTAACCTAAGATGTAAGATCTAAATAGAATTTTAAAATTCCAAACTTAAATACATATATGTACATTGTACCATGGAATAATTTTTCATTTTCTTGTACTGAAATAAGAAAACGTATTTAAGTTTCCCTAAATGAAGGTAGAAACTAAATAAAATTAACATTCATAAAGATTAGCATTGCAGAATAGGATTTATACTACCAATAAAAAATCATAGAGTCTTTCGAATTAATATATCTTACTGTCTTTCTCTAATGCTCCTGGTTCACCTGCAGCACATCAGACAAGGTAATAATTTATGATAATCACATGAAAATATACAATTAATATTCATCACCTCTCATTCCTCATCACTTTAGATGATCAGTAATGCAGAGTGAAAATGCTGTCAGATTTCTAATTGCTTTGTAATGGGCTTGAAACAGGGAAATCATTAAAGGCAAACAATCTGTCATTTGTCTGTTTCTTTAACTATCTATCATACAAAAAAACTCATTAAAGAAATTGCTAATGAGCTACGAAAGACTATACTTATGGTGCATCTCCAGTAGATTAAAAAGTAATACTATGAATTGCTTTAAATATTTTCAAAATAATATTTTTGTGGAAATTCATCAGAGATGATCTATTCTTCACTATGTTTTATAAGCTGTGTGGTTTCATTATTTTGGCATCTAATCCATCATTTAAAAAAAAGCTTTAGCATATAAGATTTGTTATTCATCAGTCTCTAAATAATTAAATCGAAAGGTTGCAAGAAGAAGCTGAAATGCTAAATGTGTTTATTACTAGTAAACTGACTCAAGAAGTAAAAAATAGTGCTATAGTAACCCTGAGGCTAAATGAAGAATATATTTTAAAATTTACCCTCATATCTCTGCATATTTGAACTGTTGAAGTTGCAATGCTTCATTCATCTTAAATAATGCTATCATGATACAAATTTTATATTCAACTATTGAAATAAAGCCATAACTTTAAACTCTGCATAAGACATCACTACTTTGAAATTTTTGCAGATATTAACCAACACTAAAATGTTTCATAATATTACTAAAAATAATTTTAAAGAGGAAGACAAATAATTTCTTTAAACATCTACACCATATTTTACATGTCTCATTAATGCTACCATACTATATGAGGTACTTAGTGCTGTATTTTAAAAATCTATGATAATGACAAGAATCTAGTTAAAAAAACAAATAAGCATATAAACAAACATAATCCAGAAATGTTTTGTTAGCTATATAGTCCAAATGCATTTTATTTTAGAAGAATTATGAGAGTAACATAGATAACACTGTTATTTTGTTTTTCATTTTGGTAATGATGAACTAAATCATGTATATATTTCCTATAAAAGCATAATTTTAGTAATAAAGTCAAACTTCTTTTAAATATGTATACCTATTCATATCTATTGGAATACACACACATTTATAAACCAAAATGCAATGACATGCTTTGCCTGGTGCTGTGATATGTACCAGTGAATTCCAAGCTAACTTCAAAAGGTTCCATAACACTCTGGAAATGTCATCATTATACTCCCTAATTGACTTAAACAGACTTCATATCAACTATTTAACACATTTTAATCCACAAATTAACACCTTTTGATCATTCAGATTAACCTTTTTTTCTGTGAGTCAATTACATGACAAAAATAATATAAACTTTGAAAAATTATTCAGGTTTAAAAAACTACAACGGAAGAATACTTTCTAAAAAAATAGCATATAAATGCATTTCACCACATGGTCCAAAGAGACCATCACAAAGTTTCAAATTTTGAGGTAATTGGAAAGCTCACAGAAAAGCCACAGTGGTCATAAGAACAAATAAAAAAGGGGTAAAGAACTGAATAGGGGAAATAATAAGATGGTATTACTAAAAAAACAAAACAAAACAAAAAAAACCCACACACAAACAAAAAAAAAACCCACAGAAAATGTATTGTATACAGAATCTTTAACAGATTCGTGAAAAGATTAAAACATCAGATGTGAAGAAGTTAGGAAGACAGGAACAAAATTCTCAGATAAGATAAAGACCTTTAAGAGGTCAGAAACAAGCTTGAAAGAACATTGACAAAACTGAAGAAAAAAAACGAAAAGGAAAACACAGCAACAAGGGTGACAGCAAAACCTTTTACCTCTTTGACTCTCATATTTAGTGCATTGCCTTACTCAAACGCAATGAATGTTCAGTGATGATTATTGCTGAAAAGGTGAAAGAGACTAGATCAAATGAAGACAACCAGCAAGGAGCAAAAAGGCAAAAATGAAAAACCATTTCTGAAAGATGAGGCACGATTGTTCATTAGATTCTCAATACTGTCTAAAGCTTTATGATAATCTGCCACCTCCCAAAAATAAGTTTCTCTAATTCTAGCCATTCATCTCTCTCCTCACTCGAAACATTATTTAAATTAATACTTCCATACATCTTCCTGGATTAGCCTAATTTTGATTCAAGAATTTCAATCATTCAAGTAATCTGCTTATTCTATTCATGTAAATTATTAACTGTCATAGTCCCTCTTATTTCCTTTGACATAGTACTTTCCACAGATATCTCTGTTCTTTATTTAATTGTTCTCTACACTGATAAATTCTAAGCTTCTAAGAGGGCTACAGCCAACTCTGTCTTGTGTCTTTTGTAACAGAGTGCGGGACACATAGTGAATAAGTGAATGAAAGCTATGGATGTACTATATCATTGTGTGTGTGTGTGTGTGTGTGTGTGTGTGTGTGTGTGTGTTTTATCTCATCACTAGCTAATTCTATCTTCCCATTAGATTCTAAATTGCTCTAGGGGCAATAACTTAATTTTAGAATCTAACCGTAATATTCTGTGGTACTTAAATACAGCTTAGGTCAGTAATATAAAAATCCTAAAAATTCAGAGATAAATAAGATCAAGGGAATTAAAAAAGAGTTGGCTAAATAAACAAACAACCCAATTAAAATATGGGCAGAGGACATGAACAGACACCTCTCCCAAGAAGACATGCAAATGGAATACAGATATGTGAAAAGATGTTCAACCTTATTAATAATTAGGGAAATGCAAATTAAAACTAAAATGAGATACCACCTCACACCTGTTAGAATGACTATTATCTACAAGACAAGTAATAACAAGGGAAGGAGAAGTTGAATCCTCATTCACTGCTGGTGGTACAGCCACTATGGAAAATAGTCTGGCCGTTCCTCAAAAAAAAATTTAAGAATGGAGTTACCATATGACCCAGCAATCCCTCTCCTGGGTATATACCCAGAAAACTGAAACACATATATTTGAAATGATATATGCACCCCTATGTTCATTGCAGCATTGTTCATGGTGACCAAGGCATGGAGACAATCAAAGTTTCCAGTGATAGAAGACTGGATAAATATGTGGTACATATACACAATGGAATAACTACTCAGCCATAAGAAAAAAATGAAACACTGCCATTGGGACAACATGGATGGACCTTAAGAATATTATGCTAAGTGACACAAGCCAGTCAGAAAAAGCTAAGAACCATATGATGTCATTCATATGTGGGATATAAAACTGAAACTTGTGGACACAAACAGCAGTGTGGTAGTTGCCAGAGGGAAGGGGGAGGAGGTAAAGGTGGATGTGGGTGAAGGAGACCTAATATATGGTGATGGAAGACGATTTGACTTTGGGTAGTGGATACACAGTGCAATATACAAATCTTGCATCATAGAAATCGACATCTGAAACCTATATGATCCTATTAACCAATGTCACCCCAATAAATTTCATTTAAAAAAATAGTTGGCAAAGAAACCAGTAAAAGAGCCAGGTAAATATAATCCTAAGATAAGAAAAAAATTAGCAGAAGTATACTGTAGCTATTGCAAATGTTATCCACCATTGAAAGCACAATATTACTAATATGATCTCAAATTAAAACTGTGTTAATGTGTAGTGGTCATCAACACATTAGTTTATGGACAAGCAAGTACTAAAATGACAGACTAAATAAGAATGTGATTTTTTTTTACTAAAACTACAACCAAGGGTCTTAAACCCCTGCTACATCTATAGCTATAGCTACTTTTAGGTATAGTACTTGATCAATCACCATGAAATCAAACATTTAATCACCATGAAATCAAACATTTAATGTACCTTGCTATGTTTATGCTAGTGACATAGGAATGAAGTTTTTTCCCACATTTTTAATTTATCCTGCAAACTATAGTTCAACAAACATTTGGGTTTTATTTCATTTTTCTTATTCAAGAGTTGATAGCTTTTGTTTGCTCTGTGTGGAAATTCCTAAAATACTGCTATAAATATCAAAACAAAATTTTAACTATTAATAACAACAACTAACTTTTACTGAGTACTTACGACTTTCAGGCACTATTATCTTTTTAATCTTCACAACAAATCTATGAAGGAGATACTATTATTATTCCTATTTTACAGAGGAAGGAACCAAGGCAGAGATTAATTTAAACTGTTCACATAATCAGTAAGAGGTGGAGTTTGGATTCAAACCTACGCAGTCAGTTTCCAGAGTTTATGCTCTTAACCACAATGCTAACATAGTTTATATTTTTGAAATATTAATTTTTACATGAAATGGATAAATTACTTTCTTAAAATAAGGTAGTAAGAAATAAACCTATCCTAGGTACCCATCACTAGAACTCTAGAGAATGTGCCAAACTAGCTGGTGCTTAGTTTCTCTGAGAGGTGTTCCTACCCTCAGAGATCTTACAATCCAATTAGAGAATCAGAATATACATTTGACGTGTATAACAATACCCTGTAGGATAGGATGAATGCAAGTGAGTAGTATACACAGGACTTGCTATGAAAGTCGAGAGGAAGAAAGTAATTCCCAAGGACTGGGACATCATAAAAAGTCTGATAAAAGAGATAGGTCTTAAAGAAGGGATAAAACTCAGAGGAGGAAGAAAAGAGTGAGGATATTATAATTAGCAAGAGGAACCATGTGAATTATAGATGAAGTACTAAGAAAAGATCCAATTGTTTATATGTTTCATGTATTCGGTAATAGTGATAAGGCTGGAAAACTAAGGATCATATTGGGAAAGTAACTGAATGCCAGATTAAGGAATTAGGCATTATCCTCTTGACTACCTTCCCTGTTCAATAAAGTAGTCACTAGTGAGATGTGGCTTTTGAGCACTCAGATGTGGTTACTCTAAGTTAAGATGCACTGTTCAGTTAAAATACACATCAGCTTTGAAGACTTAGTATGAAAAAAATAATGTGTTATGTTTTTGTGTCTCCTATAAAGAACCTAATCTATACTTATAGCTTGAGATTTTTTTTTTAAAGACTGACTTCACTGTGTCAGTCTGTTATTCTTTATAGTTCATACCATCATTAAATAATTGGCCATATTGAAATATTTTATTGAATGTGCTCAGGTTTCTCTTGATTGCTCCTCAAATTTAGATTTTGTAGAAGAAAAATAATAAAAAAGAAGGAAAGCAAATCTAAGCAATAACAACAAAACAACCTTAACATTCCAAGTGAAATTAAATCATGCTGCCAAGAAATGCCATACAGTTTCTGCCTCTGGGCACAATGCAAGGAAGAAAGGTCAACGTAAAGTAAGCATCACAAAGAAGATACAAGGTAAAAGCAGAACGGAAATAAAGGGAGATGGAAGAGGGAGAAAACTAACCAAAAGCTAACCGAGCAGTTTATTCTGCTTTTTCTGTAAGCTTCAAAGATAGCATGGCTGCCCTGGGAATATATAGACTTGCTAAAAACCATGTTCTGCTGCTCTCATAATTAGCTATTTGGACTTGATCCTTGATTTGTTTCTTCAACTACAAAGTGAGAAAATAATAAATGCCTTACCTCCCTCAGTGGGTTAAAGTAAAAGTGAAGCGAGACAGTAAATGTGAAAGGACTTGGAAATGTGTGTGTGTGTGTGTGTGTGTGTGTGTGTGTGTGTGTGTGTTTATCTTTTAAGCCAGATGCTAAAATCGAAAAGAAACAACTTGGCTTAACATCTTTCCCAGAAAAAAAAATTTTAACTGAAAAAACAAACTATTCAGCATAGGTTTTATTTCTCTTAATGTTCGAATGAGAACATTCTAAGAGAAGTATAGGGACTTGAGAGGAATCAGTTCTCATTCTTAACCCCCAACCCCGCCATAGTGCATTCACCAACCACAAAACGGGGAGCAGCGCAGGGTAGGGCGTTTTGGGGATGGCGGGGGCAGCCGGAGGGATGGGGGCAGGCTCGCTGAGACAGGAGAGAGAAGCGAGGGTAACGGATCAGGGAGAAGAGAGAGTTTAGAAGAAGGGGAAAGATGCCTTTCCCCATAGCTCAAGCACTTACTGCATCTGCTCAACTCCTTAGAAGCGTCGACTGGGTACCATAGCAGCGACTGGTTACCATAGCCACCGCGTCCTGGAGGGTGGAGCGACGCTTCCGCGTAGTGTCTCGGCCACTACGCCTCGACTGGGAACGTGGTCACGTAAGAGCAATAACTTCCGGCGGAAAAAGAAGCCGGTTCCGAGTTTTGGCCGACCGGTTGTGAGGAGTCCGTTCCGACGCCTCTATGAAGTTTGGTAAGTTTGGTTTCGAGTGGAGCCTGGGTAGGGTACTCGCCTGTGGCTGACGATAGGGCCGCCTGTGAATTCAGTGAATTCCGAAGACCCTTTTTTGAGGAGGCCTTGCTGTCTCCTTAAGTTCACAGCTGTGGGCAGAGGTCGCCTGGTTTCCGGGCTCCTGGCGGGGTCTCCGCTGTAGCCTGGAGACTACAGACAGTATCCTCGAGGGGACAGTTTCAGGGGCTCTGCGCGAGGTCTGAGCGCTCCCCCAATAGCAGAGGGATTTCTTGCTCGCTACCTCCAGTGTGATGGGCTGTTTCTCGTATTATTCTTAAAAAATAATTTGGAAGAAAAGTGAACTGTGACATTTAAGAGGGAATGCCCCCAAATTCATGTTAATTCTTTGGTCTTTTTGCTTTGCTTAAAAACAAACATTTGTTTTGTAAACATTTAGTAAGCTCCTTTAGTGTATTTAGTGAGTACTTACTGTGTGCCACGTTTACCATAAGACCAGCAGAAATACCTTCTTACAGTGTAATCCATCGCTCGGGTTCATTATCGAATTCAGTTTTCAATGCTGTTGTATATTCCTTAATTTAAGACTTAAGGGTATAGCGTGAAACATCCAACAAGTTTTCCATACATGTCTGTACTGTTATACATGAAATTATTGGAGTGTTTTTTAAAAATATATATTTTATTGATTTTTTACAGAGAGGAAGGGAGAGGGTGAGGGATAGAGAGCTAGAAACATCCATGAGAGAGAAACATCGATCAGCTGCCTCCTGTACACCCGCTACTGGGGATGTGCCCGCAACCAAGGTACATGCCCTTGACCGGAATCGAACCTGGGACCTTTCAGTCCGCAGGCTGACACTCTATCCACTGAGCCAAACCGGTTAGGGCTCTTGAAGTGTTTTAAGTTTTTAAAATTTATTTTAGAGAGCGAGGAAGGGGGGTAGAGAGAGATTGGAGACAGAGGGGTACATCAATTTGTTGTTCCACTTATTCATGTATTCATTGGTTGATTCTTGTATGTACCCTGACCGTGTATCGAACCCACAACCTTGGCTTATTTGACAGCGCTTTTTAACAAACTGAGCTACTCAGTCAGGGCTCTGGGGGTGTTTTAAACAAAAATATATGCTTCATTAGGTTTGCATTATAATAATGATTTACTCAACTAAATATCTAAATGTTAAAGAACTTAGAAAAGCAGTTCTTGCTTATTTCATACATACATGCAAACTGTAATAAACTTAATTAATTGTCATCAATATTTTTATTCAGCTGATCAGAGAAAGCCCACTTGTTCAGTGGATGATGGCTTTTGGGCAGATACCAAAAAAGGATTGGTACAGCATTCTGGGGGCAAACCCATCTGCAAGTATGGCTGACCTAAAACAAAAGTATCAGAAACTCATATTAATGGTAAGTCTGGTTATTTTAGATTTTAAATCATTGAGGAGGGAGAGGGAGAGATCAGTTATTTTTATGTGATCAGAAATTTGTTTCCATAAAATGAATATATGATATTCAAGCAGGAATCATGGTATTAATATGGTGAGTTGAAAGTTTCAATCATATTGTAAAAAAAAAAAAAAGTTAGTTTGAGGTGGGATAGCAGGGCAATTTGAAGCAAGAGATCTGAGTTATTCTGTTTCTACCACTCACTGTGAGAACTTGGACAAGTTACTTTCCCCTGTATGTACCCCTGTGAGGTATTATGTATATATAATAAAAGAGTAATATGCAAATAAAAGAATACTCCTATCTAATAAAAGAGTAATATGCAAATTAACCATCACTCTGCTACACTCACAAGCCATGCCCACCAGCCAATCAGGAGTGAGTATGCAAATTAACCCAACCAAGATGGCTGCAGCCACAGAGAGAGCATGAGGCTTGGGTTTCCCCAGCAATGGAGGAAGCCAAGATTTCCGCACACCCTTGGCGGGACCAGGCCTCCACTCAAGGCTACGAAGTTTCAATTATAGAAGATAAATAAATCCCAGATACCAGGGCCCCCGCTTGGGTCGCCAGGGGGTGTGGCCAGCCTGCAAACAACCACAGGCCCCTTGCCCAGGCCTCCCCACACCCCAAGGGAACCCCCACCCTGATCCGGGACACGTTTCAGGGCAAACCAGCTGGCCCCCACCCATGCACCAGGCCTCTATCCTATCTAATAAAAGAGTAATATGCAAATTGACCATCACTCCAACACACGATGGCTGCCCCCATGTGGTCAAAGATGGCTGCCCCATGTAGACACAAGATGGCTGCCACAAGATGGCCAGCAGGGGAGGGCAGTTGGGAGGGACCAGGCCTGCAAAGGAGGGCAGTTGGGGATGATCAGGCTGGCAGGGAAGTGGTTAGGCGGTGATCAGGCTGGCAGGCAGAAGCGGTTAGGGGCAATCAGGAAGGCAGGCAGGCGAGCAGTTGGGAGCCAGCAGTCCTGGATTGTGAGAGGGATGTCCGACTGCCCGTTTAGGCCCGATCCTACCAGGATTGGACATCCCTCGAGGGGTCCCAGATTGGAGAGGGTGCAGGCTGGGCTGAGGGACACACACACACCCGTGCACAAATTTCATGCACCGGGCCTCTAGTGTATGTATGTGGTTGTGTGTATGTGTGTATATATATATATATATATATATATATATATATATATATATAATATATATATATATAATATATATATATGTGTGTGTGTGTGTGTATATATATATATATATATATATATATATATATATATATATATAAAAATATATATATATAAAAGACTAATATGCTAAGTCTCCCTCCCTCTTTCTGACCGGTCGCCTTGATGCTCACTGACCACCAGGGGTCAGATGCTCAACGCAGGAGCTGCTGAGCTGCAGTGACTTGGCAGTGGCAGTTCTTGGGTGATGCACCCTGAAACCAGAGAGGAAGGAGCCTGATTAATTGTGGGGCTGCGCAATTCCACCTTTGGCCGTGGGTTATGTTGTTGCTGGGGCACTGTTGGCCCCTAATCTGGTTTACTGCACATTTGCATTAGTGTTCCACACCCTGTATGACAGCAACATTGCAGAGTGCCCTCTTGCACTCCAGGACCCCTTGGGGGATGTCGGAGAGCCGGTTTCAGCCTGACCCCCAAATACCAGGCCAAGGACCCCATCTGCAGGAGGGTCCGTGCTCACTATGCAGATGCCTTTCGAGCCATGGTGCCACCCCAGGTGCAGCTGGCAGCCCGGGGAGGTTGGCTCCAGGGCGTGTCCAGCCCATCTCACCCAGTCCCGCCCCGCCAGCCACCTTCTAATTAATTTCCTTTCAGTGTACATGAATTCGTGCACCGGGTCACTAGTAATGAAATAATTCATGTAAAATGCTTAAGAGTGTTCATGTAATCATCATTAGCATCCAGCAGCTACTAGCTACATATGGCTATTGAGCACTTAAAATGTAGCTTAGCTCAAACCCAGATATGCTGAAATAAATATAAAATACAAATTGGATTTCAAAGACTTAGTACAAAAACCCCCCACAAATAATCTAATATTGTTTTGCTGATTACATATTTAAATGATAATATTTTGGATGTATTGTCTTTTGCATATTTAAACACAATATATGTGATTATATTTGCACAAATAAGGAAATATATTATCAAAATTGATCTCATTACTTTTTTAACATTGTATGTCTTGCAATTATATTTTCATGAGTGGATATTGAACTTTGTTAGATTTTTTAAAAAATATTTATTGAAGTTTCCATATATTAATTTCCTCCTTTAATCTAAGTTCCATTGATTTTTCTTAGTGTTAAATCTATTATGCATTCTTAGAATAAACAAATCTCACTTATTCATGAAATATTATAGTTTTTATATGTTGCAGGATTCTAATTGCTGTTATTTTGTTGAGGATTTTTATGGCTAGATTTATGATGTCCGGGCCTAAATATATTATCACAGATATGCTGGTTCCATAAAATAATTGGGGGATGATTCCATTTTCTTTCTTTTCCGAAAGATTGTATGAGATTGCCTTAATTTTTTATTTAAATATTTAATAGAATTTACTAGGCAGTTATAGTTATCAAGAATTTGTCCATTACTTTATGAAGTTAAATTTATTATCATAATGTTCATACTATCTTGTTATTCTTGAATTGCTATAAGGTATATAGTTATGTTTTTCCTTTTATTCTTTACATTGGCATTCTTTTTTTTTTTTTTTTTCTGCATCAGTCTTGGTAGAGGTTTATCTCTCTTATTAATCTTTGCCAAGAACCAACTTTTACTTTGTTGATTTTTTGGTATTGTTTGTCTATTTTTCTTCACTTGATTTCTGCTTTTAATTTTATTATGTCCTTTCTTCTACTTACTTGCTTCTCTTTTTCCAGCTTATTAATGAAGAAACTTTCATTGTTATTGATTGTACACCTGTCTTCTTTTCTAAGCCAGAAGCACAAATTTTGATGTGTATTTTCATTATCATTTAGTTCAAAATATTTGAAAGTTTCTCCTGTAATAGTTTTCTTTGTCCTGTGGGTTACTAAGAAAAAACATTATTTAACTTTAAAATATTGGAAAATATTCATATCTTTCTATTACTGATTTCTAATTTAATTCTGTTAGAGAATATACTTGGTATGATTTAATTCCTGTTTTTTATTGTCTAGCATATGGTCTATCTTGGTGAATGTTTCCAATCACTTGAAAATTGTGTACTCCATTATTGAATATAGTGTTCTGTAAATATCTACTAGGTTATATTGATATGTTGTTCAAATATTCTATATTATAGATTTTTTAATCTGTTTTATCAATTTGTGATTGTGGACTTTACTATTTTTTCTTTAATTCTATTAAAAATTTTTAATGTATTTGGGATTATTTTTATTAGGTACATATATATTTAAGATTTTCATCTTCATGAATTTGAACCTTTGATCATTATAAAATTCCGCTCTCTATTTCTCATAGTACTCTTCTTGGCATCTACTTTGGTATTAAAATAGTGACACCAGCTTTTATGCACTGTGTTTGTATGATTTATTTTTAACCTTTCAGTCTGTCTCTTTTATGTTTAAAGTATGTTTTCTTGTATATAGCGAATAATTAGGGTTAAAAAATTCCCATCTGTCAATCTCACCCTTTTTATTGGGAGTGTTTATTCCATTTACATTCCTCCCCACCCTCACCAGCTTTAATGAGATATAACTGGCATATATCATTGTGGAAGTTTAAGGTGTACAATGTGATGATTGATACACATATATTTTGTGAAATGATAACCACAGTAAGGTTTGTCATCTCACATAATTACCATTTTGTGTGTGTGTGTGTGTGTGTGTGTGTGTGTATAGAACCTTTAAGATTTACTCTCTTAGCAACTTTCAGGTATACAATGCAATATTGATAACTGTAGTCACTATACTATACACTAGATCTCCAAATTCATCTTATAATTGAAAGTTTGTATTCTTTGACCAACATCTCATCTCCCCCAGCCCCTAGTTCACTTACATTTTCTGTAATTACTAGAGGCCCAGTGCATGGATTGTGCACCGGTGGGGTCCCTCTGCCTGGCCTCCGGGGATTGGGTTGAAACCAGCTCTCCGACATCCCCCAAGGGGTCCTGGATTGTGAGAGGGCACAGCCCAGGCCAAGGGACCCCACCGGTGCACAATTGGGGCCTGGAGAGGGACCGCGGGAGGGCTCCAGGACGTGTCCAGCCCGTCTCGCCCAGTCCCAATTGGGGCTTATCAGGGCCAGCCGGCCGGCCGGGCAAGGTCCACGGGAGGTTGGCTGACCAGGGAGGGACCGCAAGAGAGCTCCAGGGCTTGTCTGGCCTATCTCGCCCTGTCCTGATTGGCCAGACCCCAGGAGCGCATGATGGTCAGTTCGCGTCATAGCGACTGGTCGAACGGTCAGACACTTAGCATATTAGGCTTTTATTATATAGGAATGGCAATGTTTGGGTTAAAATCTGTAATCTTTTAATTTTTAGATTTGTCTTATTTGCTCTTTGTTCCTCCATTTGGCCTTCCTTACCATCTTTTGGGTGAATCAAGTATTTTTTTAAGAATCAGGTGTTCTCTTTGTCAAATTTTTAGTTTAATTGTGCACCATTTTCACTTGGTCCTCTATTATACTTATTATAGGCACTAGAGGCCCGGTGCATGAAATTTGTGCATAGGGGTGTGTGTCCCTCAGCCCAGCCTGCACCCTCTCCAATCTAGGACCCAGTAGGATCAGGCCTAAAAGAGCAGTCGGACATCCCTCTCACAATCCAGGACTGCTGGCTCCCAACTGTTCGCCTGCCTGCCTTTCTGATTGCCCCTAACTGCTTCTGCCTGCCAGCCTGATAACCCCCTAACCACTCCCCTGCCAGCCTGATTGATGCCTAACTGCTCCGCTGCCAGCCTGATTGCCCCTAACTGCCCTCCCCTGCAGGCCTGGTCACCCGTAACTGCTCTCCCCTGCAGGCCTGGTCCCTCCCAACTGCCCTCCCCTGCTGGCCTGATCGCCCACAACTGCCCTCCCCTGCTGGCCTGATCGCCCACAACTGCCCTCCCTGCTGGCCTGATCCCTCCCAACTGCCCTCCCCTGCTGGCCATCTTGTGGTGGCCATCTTGTGTCCACATGGGGGCAGCCATCTTTGACCACATGGGGGAAGCCATCTTGTGTGTTGGAATGATGGTCAATTTGCATATTACTCTTTTATTAGATAGGATTTTTAAGTTTCTATCTGATAATTCAAACATCTGGGTCTACTCTTCACCAAATTCTATATCCTTTCGTTATGATGGATCACATTTTCTTGTGTCTTTGCCCATCTTATTTTCTATTAAATGCCAAAAGGTAGTTTGTGAATAAAACGTAGAGACTGAGGTAAATAATATATTCATGGAAATGGGCATGCCCCTTTTGCAAGGCAGTTTGTGTGGCAAGCTAAATCACTTTTATCTTCCCTTGAGTTCTCTCTGTTTTTTCCCTTCCTTTGGTTGTAGAGACTCTCTCTTTTCATATATTTGGTGACCCTTTGTTGTCTGTTTATATTTAAGAATGAAGTGTTACAAGTTTATTTGAAAGTTCCTATGCACAACTAGGGGCTTTCATTAGGTAGGGTCAATCATTTTGTTGGATTTCCCCACATGTGCAGCATCTGAATCCATATCCAAGGGGGGAATTCTCAAATTGTCTGCCTGGGAAGATGGAAACTTGGATTCATGTTACTCCCTATGTCAACTTTTTCCTTTGGTTTTCAGTGCAAAATTGCATCCTGCCCCTCAACCAGATGCTCCCGAATCCAGAACCTTCTCTGATCTATTTCTTCACACAGTAAACTTCCGGTTTTCTGCTGTGGCAGGAGAGAGTAGATGTCTGGCTTTATGATGAGGAGGAGAGCTGGAAGTCTAATTATTTCTTCTAAAGTCTGAACCAGTCTTCCTGCTGTTTTGTCATGTCCCTCAACCCAAGGTTCAAACATACTTAATCCCTTGGTATCTTTTTTGTTTGTTTGTTTCAGTTTTTCTGGCCTCTGCGTGAATGAGCTCACCTCTTGTCTCTTGCTTCAGGCTTAGGTTTCAGTTTTCTCAAGTAGATTGAATTGGTTACCATTTATTGATCCATTTTTGGTGTCTCTCACCTACTTTTTCTCTTCTTTCCTGTTGAATTTGTTCTTTCGCCTTTATACCTTTGCCTTTAACAATTATTATTCTTTTGATATTATTTTAGTGGAGTTTTGGGAGAGACCAGGGAAAACTGTGCATATGAACTTGCTATTTAGTAGAAGCCCTGAACTATTCTCATTTCCGTTTAAGGGCCAGATACCCTTCCTTGGCCATAGGCCTTTGTATTTGCTGCTATCTCTGCCTGGTGCACTGTGCCCCTTCCCCTACCTCACCTGATGAACTCTTACTGATTGTTTCAAAATTATCTTAGTTGTAACCCCTGCTGCCCCCATTCCTGCCATGTTTCCCTTCCTGGTGGATACCCTCCCCCAGTAGAAGTATATTTAGTTTTATTTGTCTAGGACAGGAGAGGTATAGCTGGCAGGTAAGGAGAATGAAGGTAGCTGGAGTGTGGTAAAAGTTTTTTTCTGCTTTTCCTTTTAGAAGATAAAGAGAGACTGGAACATGTTTAAGTTTCATGAGAAGTAGCCAAGAGAAAGCTTGGGATTGAAATGATGGGAGAGAGAGAATAGGGGATGGGACCTAAAGCATAGGTAGAAGGGAAAGAGGAAGGAGGGACCTGTCTCTGTTTTTACTGCAGAGAAGGAAGAAAGGATGGGTGCAAGAGCTGGTTCATTTGTCATTTAGATGGCAGGAAGTTGATGAGCTCTCACTTGGTGGCTTCTTTTTTCTCTAATAAAGAAGACTGAGTTAATCTGTTGAGAGAAGGTGAGAGGGAGTAGTGGAACAACAAATTATGGGAGAGAGAATTTTAACAAGCGTATTCTGCCAAGAATCCCAAAAGGCAGCTATGCATATTATAGCAGCAAGAAGTCTTGGCTAACAACTAATTGTACAGAAGACAAGCAGAGTTATAAAGAGCCACCACAACAATCCACCTATCATTTTAGTCTCTTTTTGCCTGGGTTGCAGTGGGTTTGGTCCCTTACAGCTTAGCACAATAATTTATATTCATAATTATGACTATGGGTTAAATTACACTCAGCATATTCTGTTTAAGAAGGTTAGGAAGCATGCAGTAGTAAGTATATAATTAGTAACATGTGTATTATACTTTATAGTTAGTTCTTTACAGTTTACAAATGCTTTCACATCTTACCTAGTTTTATCCTCTCAGCAGTCTTGAAAAAGGCAGGTAATATTATCCCCATGTTCTCAGTTGAGAGAGCCAAGGCTTAGTTACAGTTAAGTGGTTTGACTACAATATACAATTAGGAAGGGGTAAAATCTGGGCTTGACCACATATCCTTTGCCTCTAGATTCTCTCCCATTATGTCAGTTGTTTCAAGGCATAATTTTTGGTGTTGTGGATTTCCATGAGACACCTAATTCACGTACAATTGATGAAGTATTTCAGAAGGTCAGACATAATTACTACTCTCTATTTTAATTTTGAAGGAATCTAGATTATATATGGCTTATGGAGTGAAACTTGTTTTCTTTATTCTTTTTTGTATGAGTTTAGAGTTTCTAAAAGACTTATGAAGCAGAAAATTATAAGGAAAAATCATGTTATTTTGCTTATTAGATTTTTTTTCATAAACATACTTTTAGTTTATATTCTTGCTTTCTAATTTGAATTACCATATTTTCTCTGACTTTCAACAATGTCTCAAAACAGTTGGAGAATAAAATTACATTTGACAAATACCATTCTGTATCTAATTTTGTAAAAAGGCATATTTATTTTGTGTACTTTTCCAAGTTCAAAAGACTTTGAATTTAACACCTCCTATATAATTAGTTGTTGGGGTAAAATATTGCTAAATCATAGGCTGCTAAGTTTACAATACATGTTGATTTAGTAAATACTGTTTCCTTATTTCAATTTTTGTAACTGTAGTGCTTACTCAAGGTTCCAATTCTGAAAAAAAAAATTATTGACTGAGATATTTTAGAATTGCTTAAAGATACATATAAATGTAAAGTGCAGAATTAGCCTGAAAGACATATGTCACATACCATTGTCTGTTGCCTAATAATTTACTGTAAACAAATAAGAATGATAATTGACTCAACATTTCCTTGCAGCATTTTATTAATAGGGACTTTACTTATCAATAAAAGTACATTGCTCTTTTCTCCTTATGAATCAATTTCTAAAATATTGTTTTAGTTTTCTACTAAGTTGAATAATAATCCATTGCTTTGAAATGGTTTAACATCAAGAATGATTAGTTATATTATTCCCATATTTCTGCAGTTATGCATATAAAAATTACTATTTATTGAGAATAAAGTTTCCCTCCAAAAGCTTTGTCAAATTGAAAATTGGGGGTCTTTTCCCATTGGTGCTGATAATATCACAGGATACCTTTCTACTGGAAAAGAATTGTTGTGTTGGAAAATTATATGCTGCTGTTACTATAAGTTCCATAATCTTAAAGAAAATTCATGTAATTTGAGGAATAAAATGCCACTTAATACTTATGTGAGCATTCAGAGGTTCTGTTTTAATTGTAAGTGGAGATATATATATTAGGATTAAGCTAGTTATATAATACTAGAGGCCTGGTGCACAAATTCATGTACAGGTGGGGTCCCTCTGCCTGGCCAGCAATTGGGGCTGATCGGGGGGTCTGGCTAGCCAGGGGTAGGGACTGTGGGAGGTTGGCCCCAGCAGCAAGCTAACCAACGGCCGATTCAGTGAGGAATCGGGCTCCCTCTTCCCTCCTATCTGGGTCTGGGGTGCAGGTGAACCAGATTTGGGACTGTCAGGGCCCCAGCAGCAAGGTCTGGGTCAGTGTGCATCATAGCTACCAGCCGGTGGTTGGGTCATTCCGGTTGTTCAGTTGTAACAGTTGCTTAGGCTTTTATATATGTACTAGAGGCCTGGTGCACAAAATTCGTGCACTGGGGGGGATGGTGTCCCTCAGCCCAGCCTGCACCCTCTCCAATCTGGGACTCCTCGGGGGATGTCCGACTGCTGGTTTAGGCCCGAGCAGTCGGACATCCCCCTCACAATCTGGGACTGCTGCCTCCTAACCACTAGCCTGCCTGCCTGCCTGCCTGATTGCCCCTAACCGCTTCTGCCTGCCAGACTGATCACCCCCTAACCGCTCCCCTGCCGGCCTGATTAACACCTAACTACTCCCCTGCCAGCCTGATCGCCCCCAACTGCCCTCCCCTGCCAGCTAATTTGGTTCTTATTGGTTGGTTTCTATGCCATTCAGCGTCAAAAGCTCTGCCTCCTAGGCAGCCATTGGCTCCTCACACTTCATCCAGATTTGGTTCTGATTGATTGGTTTCTATGCCAGTCAGTGTCAAAAGCTCTGCCTCCTAGGCAGCCATTGGCTCCTCACAGTTGACCCAGATTTGGTCTGATTTGTCAGTTTCTATGCCAGTCAGTATCAAAAGCTCCGCCTCCTAGGCAGCCATTGGCTCCTCACACTTCACCCAGATATGGTTCTGATTGGTTGGTTTCTATGCCAATCAGTGTCTCTGGGCCTATCAACGGGGCCTGAGTAGAAAGATCAGCAGCCTCGGTGGAGGCCTGGAGAGAAATGGAGGCACAGCTGCTGGCCAGGTCTGGAGTGAAAGAGAGAGGCAAGTGCTGATCAACAGCTGCCACACAGGCTGTTGGATCAGACCCTGCTTTTCTCTTCAGGCCTCTCTCCGGGCCTGATTCACAGCCCCCTCAGCAGTCAGTGCTGATCACTGCGCCTGCAGCTGCAGCAGTCAGGACAACCCAGCGCTGACTGCAGGACTGACTTCTGGTTGGTTGAGCCTCCAGTCATTGTGGATGTGACTGACCCAGGGTTTTTACATATTAGGATAGACTAGAGGTCCGGTGCATGAAATCTTTGTGTGTGGGGGGGGGTCCTTCAGCCCGGCCTGTGTCCTCTCTCAATCTGGGACCCCTTGGAGGATGTTGGGCCTAAACCAGCAGTTGGACATCCCTCTCGCAGTCCGGGACGCTGCATGCACCAGTGACCATACTTTTCATACAGGTGAAAGGCATGTTGGTGTTGTATGGTCAGCTACATTTTTTTGCCCTGATTATAAAAAGTAGTACATAACATGATCCTTCTGAGGCAATAGTACCATTTTCCCCATCTTATGGGTGGAAAAACTGAAGCAGAGAGGTTAAGTAATTGGCTTTGTCACACAGTTATAAGTGTCAGAATCAGGGCTGACCATAAAATGTGCAAGCCAGAGTCCATTCATGTCATCACTGCATCATCCTGTTTTTTCAGTGTTAGAGTAGCTTTGCCAGGTTTTAATTTTTAAATCTAAGAGACTGTTCCCAATATATAGGCCTGGCCGGCGATCAGGGCCATCTGTGGGGCAACCAGCGAGCGGGGTGATTGGGGGCCCCTACTGGCACCTGCCTTGGCTGGCAGTCTGGCGCCACCTGCTGGCTGGCCCCAACCCCCAATCGCCTCCCTCTGCAGGAGGCAACCGGTGGGGTGCTCGCCAGCTGACCCTGCCACCTGATTGCCACTGCCGGTTGCCTCCCCCTTGGGGGGCAGAGCACATTATAGCAACCAGTTGTTCCACCAGTCGTTCCCCTGTCTGCTCGATTTGCATATTAGGGTTTTATTATATAGGATATTTTAGAATCTTGAAAAAGAAAGTAGGAAGGATACCTGTGCTATATATAATTGAAGGAGAATTACCACATGGGAAAAGAAGGGAGCTATGAACAATTCCTTAAACAGGTCTTTTGACTACTTTACAAAATGAAGTGATCTTGATTATAGGAAAGAAATGTAGGCATGAGACTTTTGTGAAAAAAATCTGGGAGTGTTATAAGTAAAGATCAGAAAGTTATAACTTGTAATAAACAGTATAATTTTTGTTGGTGTGGTATACTGTTTAGCTATCATCCAGGTGTCTTATAGGATGCAAGATATTTAACAATAAATTACTTAGGTATTTCACGGAGACACTATTATAAACTAATTTCTATCGTAAAAGTGGTAGGATTAAGATATTTTAAGTGAACATGGAAGTAATAATTTCAGCTAACACATAGCACTGTGTATCAGGCGCTGCTTTAATCAATCTATGTGTATTTACTCATTTAAACCTCTGAGGTGAGATATGATTATTATCCCTAACATATAAGATGAGGAAATTGAGGCTCAGAAATTAAGTAATGCACTGGTTAGTGACAAGAAATTATGGTACACTCTCTGTATGTTTTGAAAATGGGGTAAATAAAAAAGAGGAGTTGCCTTATCAATGTTGTTTTTTTTCGTTCCCCACTGCATTCGTGCAGCATTAATAGATTTTACCTCTTTAGAGATACGTAGCATTTATGTTAAAGGTGCAGAATAGTGAAGGGTTAAAATGTGGGTTCTGGAGGTAGTTTCCTGGGTTTGATTTCTGATTCTGCCATGTATTAGTTCTGTGATTCTGAGCCAGCTCCATAACTTCAGGCCTTTTTCCTTATCTGCAAAATTGATGTGAATCATCATTTATTCATAGGAAATATTTATTGAATGCCTACTATGTGCCAGCTCTTTTGTAGGTATTTAGTAACTAAATATCTATCTCCAACTGTCATTTTAAGGATTTAAATAAATTATTCTTATAAAGTGTTTAAAACAATGCAAAAATATTAGATGGTAAACAGATGAACAAAATTGTATGTGAACAGTTATATATTACTAGAGGCCTGGTGCATGAAATTTGTGCACGGTGGGGGGGGGGGTGTCCCTCAGCGCAGCCTGCACCCTCTCCAATCTGGGACCACTTGAGGGATGTCCGACTGCCCATTTAGGCCTGATCTCAGTGGAATTGGGCCTAAACGGGCAGTCGGACATCCCTCTCACAATCCAGGACTGCTGGCACCCAACTGCTCACCTGCCTGCCTGCCTTTCTGATTGCCCGTAACCGCTTCTGCCTGCCAGCCTAATCACCCCCTAACCACTCCCCTGTTAGCCTGATCAATGCCTAACTGCTCCCCTGCTGGCCTGGTCACCCCTAACTGTTCTCCCTTGCAGTCCTGGTCGCTCCCAACTGCCCTCCCCTGCTGGCCTGATCGCCCACAACTGCCCTCCCCTGCCGGCCATCTTGTGTCCACATGGGGGTGGCCATTTTTGATCACATGGGGGTGGCCATCTTGTGTGTTGGAGTGACAGTCAATTTGCATATTACTCTTTTATTAGATAGGATAAGGTATCTATATATATATAAAGCCAGCAACCAGAACACCATAACGACTGGAACGACAGAACGACTGCTTGCTATGATGCCCTCTGTGGCCTGCGAACCAGCCTAATCAGGGGTGGGGCCAGCCGGCCAACCTCCCATAGCCCCACCCCCTGGCCAGCCCTGCCCCTGATCGCCCCCCACCCCAATAGGGGGCGGGGCTGCTGGCCAACCTCCCATGGACCCTCCCACCAGCCGGCCCCGCCCCCTGTAATCCCCCCATCCCAATAGGGGGTGGGGCCGGTCAGCCAACCTCCTGTGGCCCCTCCCCCTGGCAGGCCCATCCTTGATCCACCCCAATTGGAGCTGTCCCGGGCAGACCCCACCTGTGCACGAATTCATGCACTGGGCCTCTAGTTTTATATATTGGTATATATTTGAAGACATAAATTCTATTTAAAAAGATTAAACAAATAAATGATAAGAAAACTGTGTAAAATAATAATGCTAAATAATAATTGAAAGGGGAAAAGTAAAAATTTTAAGGATACATTACATTTAGAATTTTCTTATGATTTTCTTTGGTGTACATTATTTTCAGTATGCCAAAATATAAGAAAACAAAAACAAAAAGACATTTTGCCCAGTGTTTCCCAAAGGAATTAATATTACACTTTTGTTAAAGTGTTGGAATTCACTTGAGTATTGTTGTTCCACCTTTTTTATCCATATAAAATAGCTAGAACTTTATTATGTTTCTTACGATATATTTCTTTTGTTGTTGTTTTTTTTAAGTTAACCTTATTGAAGTACAATTTATATACAATAAAATGCACTTTTTTAGTTATTGTGATCAGTTTTGATTGAATATACCTATATAACCATCACCATTTCAAGATGCATTCTCTGTCTTCCCTAGGCAACCATGGATCTGCTTTCACTGTCACTGTGAATTTCTTTTTGTCATTGTTTTAAGCTCTAAAAATTCCTTGATGTTTTATGTGGCCTTTAATTAACTAGTTATGATTTTTAAAGAGAGATGGGTTTATTCCTTTACCTATTCCCGAGGAGTAAACCTTGTATAGCATGTCATATAATATGCTGTTAACAAAAATGTTATGTATAATGTCTAGTTAGCACATTTTGGGTATAAGTGAATTGCATGGTTTTGCATGATTTGAAAATAGTAACTATCATCTTGCAAGGTACTTTAAAACTGTGCCATCTGAAATATGAAACAACTTTAAAATTTGCCTTCAAGTAAATCATAGATTTTTGCTCATTAATCGCATTTTACTTGTTAAGGTTATTTGTGTTTTGACTTATTTTTTCTTTACTTTCAAATTAATTTATTCTTAATTAGAATACTTTATATTACATATATGTATCCTTGAATTATCTTCTATGTCACAAATACAGTTAATGCGGTTGTGCCCAGGTTTCTACTAATGAACCATCAAATATACTTACACTCAGTAGTAAAAGATAAAACCCCCTCTCATTATGTTAGGCTTTTTGAAATATTGTCTACAAGTTGAGCATTATCCTTTGTGCAGTGTGTGGGATGAGCTAGCTCAGAAAAGACATGTCCTTTTTCCTGAAGCAACGTAAACTAGCCATTACTTTTTAGCTATCTCAAAACATTTAAAAATACAAAATAAAATTCTTACAATCCCTGAAGGTAATCCAAGACATTTTGTTTGAGAATTACACTTTTTAAATTCATTAAATGGATGGATTTAGAACAATTTATGAGGATCAAAGCAATCTGAATTTGTCTTCAGTTATTCATTCATCCATTCACTCAACATCTGTTAGGGTTAGTACCTATTACATTTCTAGACACTATTCTGGATATTGTGGATAACAGAGTTTATTGTTAGGAGGAAGACACAGATGTCTAAATTCTAGTATTTAGTGTAATAAATGCTATTGCATATACATCAAATAAATTCTAAAACGTGGTTTCGTAGGGAACCCTATGTGTAGCATAGTGATTAAGAGTCCTGACTTTGTATCACTTTGCCCTGGTTTTGAATCTCACCTGTGTCATTTATGATCTGTGTGCCCTAGCAGGAGTGACTTAACCTCTCCATGCCTCTGCAAAAATACAGATAAAGATTTTTTATTCTTTTGTTTTTTCATAAAGTTTAAATGCAATAATGACTCTAAAGCCTTAAGCCAGTGTCGTGTTAAGCCAAAAAAGTTAAAAATGGTAAACTTATATTTTAGATGTATTAGGTATTCATTGCTGTATATGCTATACATTTATATATGCATATTGCTGTATAGAGTTATATTCATGAAACTCCAAATACTATACTGAATAAAAAAATTATTTTTAAGAGTAGTTTTGATTAAATGGCATTTTCACATTGCCTTTGGACATTGATACCTATGAAAACTCATCCTCCTCTGTAAGTGTTCATTTACGCATATTAGTGTTATATTGGGAAATTAGTGCTATTACTGGATTTCAGGAATGGAAGAGCAAATTTTGCATGTAGTTTGTGGAAGAGAAATCTGCCCCACCCCTTCCCCGGGTTCCTATAAAGGACAAAGGCCAGTAAGTGTGGAAACATATCCTTCCCACAGGGACTTAGCTTCTCACCCTGGTGTAACAGAATGGGTCTCTGCACAGCTTTTGTGTCTATTCCAATAACCTGTTCCTTCTTCCTCTAGTCAGCCCCTCTCTGATGTGCAGAACCACCTTAAGCCAAACGGGGTTACCAAAATAAAAGTTCATTTCCAGGATACTTTCTAGGATAGGCGAAATACCCTTGGAGCAAAAGCGCCTTTCATCCTTTGTCCTTGATTATATGTTTTCCCTTCATTTTTGGCCCAGAATTCTTTACTGTCTTGTCAACAATGCTTTCAAGAATTTTTAAAAAATATTTTATTCTGGCGTGCCTCTCCTGCCATACCCCATTAAAATATTAAATTGTATCAAAATATGCTTATTCACATTATGTCCTTTGAATTTTACAAAACACTGAGCTTTATAGACAGATATGTATTCATTAACTAAATATGTACTGTCTTGTATGTGCTGGCATTGTGCTAGGTGCTATAGATGTAGTTAGTTTAATATGATGGATAAAGGGCCTTACTTCTTAAGTAGCTTACAGTTTAGCAAGCATTCTTTCTATTTTTCAGGTGAGGAGATTTTGTACAGTTGAGTAACTTTTCTAGGGTCACATAATTAGTCACAACCAAGCTAAAATAAAAAGTGAATTTTACATATTTCAAGGTCAGTGCTGCGTCAGTTCTCTCTTCTACTCTCTATCCGTTAGCTTATGCCCTCACGCAGTAAAATGCCTTTCAGAATTACGTATCCTCCTTTGGCCTTGGTTACTATGGCTGTTACTCCTCTCTCCTTCCTTGCCAAACATGACTTAACTGCCATCCATGTGCTTCTCAGCCCACTCTCTTTCCCCACTGCCGTTCTTCTATCTAGTGCCTAGTACAGTGGCCAGTGGCCCCTACTTGCCACAGTCAGTGGTTTTAATGCGACATTTGCTGTTGTCATAGATCTTCCTTGTGCCTTGAAACTCTTTCCGCCTTGGGCTTCTGCCGATCCTGTTTCCTGATTATCTTATTGCTCACTGCTCTATTATCTTTTCTAGCATCTTTTCCTCTATCAGATATAAATGTTACTGCCATTCAGAGTTTTATCTTTGTCTTTCTTCACCTGTCACCAAATCAGAGACTCTTACTCTGAGGCCCTAGTGCTTTGGGAGGTCTCTTAATTGTTTTCAAAATTGTGTGTGCATCTCCCTTTCTCCAGCTTTTTATCATAATCTTGGAGTTGCTCATAACTCAAAAAAGTTGAGAAGGACTGCTTTCTGTATATTCCTGTAGTTTTATCTGCTTCACAGGTGACTCCCAAATTCCTGTCCCAGCTTCGCACCTTTCCCCTGTCTGATACCTCCTGCCTTCGATCCTCAGCATCCCTAGCAAGTTCCTCAGGAGTGCTGCAGTAGTACAGTAATTTTCCTTATTGACTGTTCCCCTACTTCTCCTCCCTATACCTTCCATCCTATCACCAGTTTACATTTTTTCTTTGTCTTTTGAGATAAAAATATGGTTATATCTCTATCATGTAAGTAATGTGGAGTTTGAAGTAGGAAAACATCCATGTTTCTTAGCATACTAGTTTCTTTCCATTCTGAACCCAGTCTTGCTTTTCAACTTCACCTTTTACTACTTTTCCTACCCAACTGTTCTTTTACTCATTCCAAGTATAGCTTGCAGTTCTGCTATTCATAACTCTAATATCCATCTTAGTACTTTCCTGTCTTGTATTTGGCATTTCTCACTGTCTCGAATGCCTTTGCCCTCTACCTTTTCACAATTCCTCCACAGGTTGGCTCCTCTTCATCCTTCAAAACCCAGTCAAATGTCATCTTTATTTAAAAACCTTTCTTAATTTATTCTAAGTTAACTTTTTCATGATGTTATCTTTTTTATCAGCTCATTTCTTCCCATTGCATTATAATTAATTGTTTATATGTCTGATCTCCTCCACTAGACTGAGTCCCTCAGGACAGGGATCCTGTTCTATTCATCATTGGGTGCTCATTGGCTAGCACAGTATAACTTATAGTAAGATAGTTAATAAGCCTTTTTGAGTGGGTAAACACACTTTTGAACATGGGTTATTTTTTCTCTATTTGAATCAGAAAACCTTATCATTGTTCAAACGTATTTTTAAAATCGTGTTTCTGCTGTTAGCTGTTGCATAGAATGATACGTGAGTTGTTGACTTTTACTTTAGGCAATATTTTCCTAATCATTAGGTGGCAGTAGTGTGTTGTACTTGACTTTACCTTTGTATAATGATTTTTTTCAGATTCATAATCTTAATGTGGTGTCAACATGTAAAGGATGCATTTGTAGTCTTTTACATCTTAACTTTTTGAAACATGATCTTGTTTACGCTAGTAGGCATCTTACAGAAAATGAAACAAAACAACAACAAAATGCACCATGTCAGTCACTGTGGATCTCTCCCTTGTCTACCTAAGTAGTGCTGATTCATAGAGAATCACTGCTGCACCATCTTAACAGCGCCTCCTC
This sequence comes from Plecotus auritus, assembly GCF_963455305.1. Lineage (NCBI taxonomy): Eukaryota > Metazoa > Chordata > Mammalia > Chiroptera > Vespertilionidae > Plecotus > Plecotus auritus. Next base: position 133,257,819 of record NC_137783.1, read on the forward strand.
ACCAACTTTTTAATGGCTGCTTCATAAAAACAGTGATTTGCAATAAGGAAAACCAAAAATTATCAGAGAGGGTATGTGTTTTCACAGCATCCGAAGAAGCTTCTTAGGCCTTTATCTCAAAAATTGTGTACTAAGTTCATTGATTGTAACTGCAATTATTAAATGTTTTATATTTCACCCAGGTCCTGTCAGGTCACTTCTCTGGTTTATTGAGTGTCATTTTAGGTGAGTTGCCCTCATCATTAGGTAGTTAGAATTAAGAAAAATAGTAGCCACTCCCTCTCCAGCCTTAAGTATTTAATCTCCCACCATTAATTTTGAACATGTATGTATGAAAATGCCAATGCTTTTAGTTTAAATTTCATTCCCATTGTATTTTTCTATAGCTTACAAAGTTAATTCGACAGCAGTTACACTTTATTTAAGGAATATGTATACATTTTAGGTCCACAGGAGCATTTTTGCAAATAAAAGAAAGAACTTTTAGAGTTGATTCAAATAACTTAGTGTTAATTCAAATATGAGGTAGGTAAATTAAATGTGGAACATTCTCTTTGTCATGTCTTCTTTCTTTTCTATCTCTGGGATAAAGCACTTGAGGGGATTCAAAGCCAGTGTAGTAGTATCATTAATGTGGCAGAATGATCAATTAATAAAGGAAGAGCACAAAAGCGTTGACAGAACACACTGCCTAATTAGTACCTGATGGCCTTGATGGCCACAGAGCAGAGCTCCGAGTTGCTGCAGGAGAGCAGCCCTGTAGGATTTGTAGATGTACATCACCACCCTTGTTCAGCAGGGATAACTTCAGTTTGCCATCAGTGTCTTAAGGCTTTAATTGCACAAAACCATGTCTTCCCTGCACCCAGAGAAGTAGTTAGCTAGTGCACTGCTGCTAATTACCACTGGGGGCTATCAGAGGCAGAATGTCAATCTTGGAATTATCTGTATAGCTCATGTTGAGAAGGTCATCAAAGACTTGTTTAGTATGATTTGAGTTGGGGGAGGAGTCAGAATTTACCCTTAAATTGGATATAAGGTAACCCATTGCTTAAGGTTTAATTTTCTTCAATTGTATGTTCAATCAAAGAAGCAGATGTGTTACACTTGCATATATGTAGTCGACAACAAAGAAAAGGCATGTGACTAGCAAAAGGAATTGGTGCAAGATTATATTTTAGAGTTAGTAAATTTCACTGTTCATTACAGAGATCGGTCTTGGTTTTGAAAAGGTTTTGCCATGGATTGGATTATTCAACTACATATAATTTCACTTCTTACATTTCTTTATTTCTGTGAGTCTAACCTATTACATACCTTTTAATTATTTGAAAAAGATCAATACCTGCCATAAATATTGCATGGCCTTGTTTGCCTTCAATGTTTTTTAGTCTCTTTCTTCACTTTTCCTTACTCTTCCTTTTCTTTTTCCTATTTCCTATTTCTCTATTTCTCTTCTGTTCTCCTTTTTCTTCACCACCCCTGTTTTCGTTTCTCTGTCTTCTCTCTCCCACCTCCTACTACCCTCTTTCTCTTTTTTCTTCTTTTTCTCCTCCTCTTTTACCCCTTTTCCTTGGAATATGACTGTAAATTATGATGCATTAGGTTGCCAAATAAATTTTTGAGCTGGAGAATATTAGGGTTGTAAGTTAAACCAAGTGAATTTGGAAGCAGGGGGATGGAGTGGAGAGCTGTTAGAAGATGAATGCTGGAGACTAGGTAAGAGCTATTGTTGGTTTGAACTAGGCTTGGCATTGGTAATAGATAGAATATGATGTAAGTAGAATCTACAGAATTTGGTGATTAGTGGAATAAGGGAAAGTGATGTTACCCTGATATTATAGTCTAGATTACTAGGAAATGTATTTATTTTTCTCCAATTCATTCATCCATTCATTCAGCATGCATTGAGCATGGTGGTGATTTTAACAGAACAAGGAATTCAGCAAGAGGAGGAACTAATTTTAGAGTCTGGCTGATAAATTGGAGTATGGACATGTTGAACTTGTAGTACTGATAAGATAGCTTTTGGAAGGTATTTTGAGCCCTAGCTGGTTTGGCTTATTGGAAGCCTGTTGACTGCAGGGTCCCAGGTTTGATTCTGGCCAAGGGCATATGCTCGGGGGGTTGCGGGCTCCATTCCCAGTAGGAGGCGTGCAAGAGGCAGCCAATCAATGATTCTCTCTCATAATTGATGTTTCTATCTCTCTCTACCGTTCCCTTCCTCTCTGAAATCAATAAAAATATATTTTTTAAAAAGAAGGTGTTTTGAAATTTGACTCCAGAATTTACAAAAGTTTGAAGCTAGAGATAGAGAGCTAATATCCTATTAATAATACTCAACTCATCTATTAATACATAGAGAAAAACCAAAATGCTATATCCTCAGGTACTGCACTGGTATATGAAATAACCTCAGCATTACAATTTGGGAATTTTTGCTTAATCAGATTTGCCCAGAATCCTTTTCATAGTTGATTGTTACTTCCTAATTGAAGTCCATATTTTATAAATCAAAACAGTATAATCACAAATGTGTAGTAAAAGATGAATGTTATCTATTTTTTAACTGAGTAATTATCTAATTGATAACTTTTTATTCGATTTAAGATTTAATGACAAGCTTTACTAGAAAGTAAAGCAATACTGCGTTTTGTAGGTAGGAAAGGCATGAAAGCTTTCCAAGTGACTAAGTTCTTCCAATTTTAGGAAAATTAATTTCAACTTAGTACTGAAAACAAATAGAAGTTACTGTAGTTAAAAGAAATGAACTTTACAACATTGATTTTAGTACATACCTGTTCTGTTAAGACCATCAGTATTTTCTCTGTTTGGTCAGTGTTTTTCTCAGAACTGTTTTTTGTATGATTTTGCCAGCATTTTTTTAATATAAGGAAGTTCATGCTATCTTTTTGTGGCTATTTTTAGAACACAGAATGCCTTAGATTTTATCTTTCTATGAATGAATGAAATAGGAATAGCTTTGAGCTCTCAATGGTAAGAAGATTTTATCTTTCTATGAATGAATGAAATAGGAATAGCTTTGAGCTCTCAATGGTAGGAAGTGGGGATTAAAGAAAAAGGAGGGCAAAGAATAAAATACACCTTGACAACAAGAGGAAAGTGACTTGGGTCTCTCAGAGTAATAGTGAGTGCTTGAGCCTGCCTCCCATTGGAGAGCTCAGATACAGAAATAGCAGGAAAGAAATTAGCATTCACTTTGGGATTGGAAAATCTTGAAACGTAGTATTTAGGAATTTGGTTTCTCATGTCCAATAAAGAATCACTTTAGATATAAAAATTAAGAATGTATATAATAATGACACCATTTTATTAATAGACCTTATAAATGAAACATCTTAAAAAGTTGTAGTGTCTGTATTGCAGTTTTAAACCATAGACATCTTTAGATTATGTATAATTTATTGTGACTGCCAAAATAAATTACCATAAACTGAGTGGCTTAAACTTAAAGCAACAGAAAATTATTCTTTCAGAATTCTGGAGGCTAGAAGTTTAAAGTCAGTATAACTGGGCAGAAATCAAGGTGTTGGCCTGGCTGCACTTCCTGTAGAAGCTCTAGGGGGAGAGTCCATTTCTTGTCGCTTCCAGCTTCTGGTAGCTGCCAGTGTTCCTTGGCTTGTGGCCTGATCACTCCAGTCTTTAAGGCCAGTATTTCCAATCTCTCTCTGCACAGTCTTCATACCACCTCCTCCTCTGTGTGCCAAATCTCCCTCTGCCTCTTTTGTATAAGAATACTTTGTATTTATCTCACCTGGATACTTTTCTATTTCAAGATATTTAATCATATCTGCAAAGACCTTTCTTCCAAATAAGGTAACATTTACAGGTACCAGGAATTAGGAGCTAATATTTTGGGGGGCCATTATCAGCCTACCACAGAATATGTTTTTTGGTTTGTTTTTTTTTAGACTTTCATTTTGTTCTGGAACTTGCTGTCAGAACATATCAGACTGAGGCTTTTATCAACCCAAATGACATACTTATTTTCTTGCCATAACTACCATTTTAATTGAACCCTGTATTGTAGAATAAAATGTATTGCATTCTAATAGCACAACAGATGAGATTTAAAAGCCTAGGATGGTGAGTTACTTAATTAAAATAGTAGTCGGGAAAATACCAAATTGGTGAAAGATTGATTGAATTGTTCTTTGACTCTCATGGAACTTACCTATGACTCAATAAAATTTAACGATAGCTTTTAGTTTGGGGCAGCCTTCGTTTTGTAGGGCTTGCTTGGTCAGGTTGATGCATGATCAGGTCCAATTATTCTTTTATTGTACCAAGTATCCTATCTAATAAAGAGGGAATATGCTAATTGACCCTCATGCTGTCCCAAAGATGGTCAGCGCATGACCATCCAGTGCATGAATTTTCATGCACCGGGCTTCTAGTACCTTCTATAATGGCCTATTAGAAATTACCTGTCTTTCAGTCTGTACTTCTCCTATATAGCTACTAGTTTAGAATGATTCCTCTGTGATCTTACTTAATGTTTCTGACATATTGAGGTTGAGTTTTCACATATAAGTGTATCTTAATGTATACATAGTGCCATATTTGAGTATGTTGCATATAATAATATTGAATAATACCAAGTATATTACACAAATTTTCTTCACACAGTGTTAGAGAAATGGGTCAGTTAGAGAACTTTAATGTAGACAACTCTATTTTGGCTTTGGGATTGCCTAAACCTCAGTATGGGAATAACTTTTATGAGTATCATTTGATAAATTATGACCACAAAAAAAGATTAAACAAAGCTGTGGTTCCCTTTTCTTTAGCCTTTATATTAGTTAGCTTAAATATTTAAATGTTGATAACTGATAGATTTGGCACAGGAAAAGAAATAATTTGCCAACGGGAAAATGGAAGCCTAATTCTCTGTTTGTCCTGTAATCTTTTTTCCCCAGCATGCATGATGTTTATTAGTTCTTCTGTGCAACCAAATATCACAGCTACTTTTGCTCTGCTAGTTGAGGACATCAGCAGTGTGAACAACTTCAGCATGAAGACAAATTCACTGTCAAAATTCGTAGTCGACATTATGATTAAAAACCTACATACTTTCTGATTTCTGTATTGAGAATTGAAGTCATTTAACTTCATGTAACTTGCCACAACTTACTGAGTGGTCTTGGCTTTAGCAACTTGGATAATAAATGATATGGTAATTGTAAGTTTTTCATGTTCTTTCAGTGTCTGTAAAGCAGACAATAAAATATTCAAATGATTGCCTCACTAATTGATGAGTAAGTGAACTAGATCACATTAGCATCATGAAATGTGAATATGTCCATTTTCCTGTTTTATTATAAAAACATTTTTAAAAGAGTTAAGAACTAAAGGGAAAAACTTCTGCTAGTTCAAAGGAAATTCCTAAGATAATCTTGAAATTAAAATTTGTTCTGTAATATATTTAATAAAACATTTAGAGTACTAGTAATTGCTGGTTGAAAATTCTAGATGAATACTATAAAGTGGTTCCTTATTTACTTAAGAGTGAAAAATTACATATCTCAATATCTGCTACTGTTATTCCCAGATTACTTAAGTGAAATGTCTATAAATTTAGGTAATCTTTCCTTACTTGTTTGTTGGGAAACTGCTGAAAAGCAAATGACATATTTATTCTTTCAGAAGACCTGATAGATAACAAGAGAAGGGATAACCACAAAAAACATAGAAAAAAGAAAAAGGGGGAGAATATAAGTGAGGTATCCAGTAAGCCACATTTACATTTTCATTTGAGAATTGAATTGACATAAAACTTAGGCTCTACAGCAGTGGTCACGACCCACAGGTTGAGAACCGCTAGCAGGGTCGCCTAAGACCATCGGAAAACACAGATATTTACATTATGATTCATAACAGTAGCAAAATTACAGTTATGAAGTAGCAACAAAAATAATTTTATGGTTGGGGGTCACCACAACATGAGGAACTGTATTAAAAGGTTGCGGCATTAAAAAGGTTGAGAACCACTGTCTTAAAACTTTCCTAGCAAACACATGTAAGAAAGATTTACTACTGAGTTAATTTATATTCAAATGTTTCATTGAGTTCTGTAAAATTCTTTCTTGTAAATCTGCCTTCAGATAACCATTTTTCAATAAAAAATTATGTGCAGGGATTTGTAATTAAAATCTTCAGAACTGAGCTAGAAGATGAAAAGTGTCTTATTTTACAGTATAGTTGTATAATCTAATTTCATGAGAAAAAGCGAGTCCTCCATTCGTGGTGGTATCTATAGCCATGCACATTATATAAGGAAGCTTCCTTCTCCGCATAGTTTGTGTTCTTCCTCTGTCATGCTCTGCTTGTCTGCATGTACCTAGTTCTGTTTTTGTTAGTCATCCTCTCTAGCTAGATTGTCCATGAGACCAGTGATTCCACCCATCAGCAAATTATCCAGAAAATGCTGTCTTTGCACGTTGTGACAGATCATGTCACTAGTGGATTTATAGCTACTCCAGTGGTCTAATTACACTGGCAAGTCGTCTGCCGGGCCCAGCACTGTTGACTTGTTGCCTTGGCATCTTAGTTTTGTCTTCTCATTATCTTCTCTCTTCACGAAAGCTCAGATTTACAATTTTTAAAAACTTAACCCTCTCTATTCACCATCCTCCTTATTTTTGATTGGCAGTATCATCCAGACAAACAAAGTGCAGATGTGCCTCCAGGAACGGTGGAGGAATGTATACAGAAGTTCATCGAAATTGATCAGGCATGGAAAATTCTAGGGAATGAAGAGACAAAGAAAGAGTATGACCTGCAACGGCATGGTAGGTACTTGTGGGGAGGAGCCACAGCACACTGGCACCTTCCTAAGCACCATCTGCAGCCGTGCCTGGGGAGCATTTTCCTTCTTTACTGCCCCATCAGTTTGTAATTATGCCCCATTCTTAGTAGTGATTATTGTGACTCCACCGCGAAGTTAGCAAACGACTAAGACATGGCTTGTGAATCTGTGGAAGCTACTTTTTATAACTGATGAGAAATGTTTAATTACACATTCCTACTTAATATGTTTTATATGTTTATTTTATTAAATTGTAATACTTTTAGACTGTGTACTGTATAAAGGACAGTCTAAAGGAAGATACCCTATGGAGTAACATTAAGGCACTCTTTTGCCTCTGAGCTTGTTTTAGGCTAGGTTTCAGGATTATCTCTTGGATAAACTATTCCTTATAAGATTGCTATAAATAATATTTTAGGAATGAACATTTCCCAGGCAGTTTCAAAAGTCATTTATTTGGTGCATTTTAGAAAATAGCTTCTTAAAACAGTGACAAGCTCTTGTGAGAAAGAAAGAGAGAAATGTAGGTCAGGTTTATCACACATGGATTGCGGTTACACAAAGTGATAGGCTGTCTTTCAGGGCTGGCCTTGGGACAGGAGTCCCTCAGCCTTCTGTTTGAACCTTCACTATGGACTCTACATGTTAATGGGGGGAGTCAATAATCAGTTACAGCCTGTGGGGAAAACACTCAATTGCACTCTGCAGTAGGGCACCAGCCTCAGCATTGACTTGTATGTGTGGATAAAAGCTCACTGTCTCTGGAGTTGATTATTGAATCTCCTTCCATGCCCTACACTGGCACACCATCAGACCTAATAAAATGCTTTTAAGACTTATACAACTAAGGTTTTGAAAATTTGATATGAAAATCAAGGCTTTATTTCTAAAACACGTCATTATAGGATAAAGACAGTATAAAGTAAATATAGAATATCCATATTTATTTTCAGAGGGGGTTGTCTCAATAAAATTAAGTATTGATTATAATGTGTGATGCCTTTGTGTATCAAGACTCCATGAGCTATTTGTTTATGTACTGCAGTGTTATTGTTGTTTAAATAGTGACTTTCAGAACACTAATCAGCTCTAAGGCCCTTCTACCTTCTTTAAGACTGGTAAGGTTTTTTTTCTTTAATGTTAAGAAATTGATGAGTGTATCTTTGCAATGAATTAGGATTTTTAATTTTCAATTATGTCTTGGATATTTTTTCCTGCTTCTATTTGGTGAACATCTGAGCAGCTTTCAAATGTATTGCTTTTGTAAATGTGTTTGTACTTCTGAGACAGCATAGGGACTTGGGCCCGGGAATAGAAAATACTAAGTGGTTAGGAACCCAGGAACTTCAACAACTGGTAACCCTTCTGGCAAAAGAATGCAGAGGTGCTTCCATTTGAGGATGAATTCTATCCATACATACATCTTTTTAACCTGGGTTAATAAACATTATACAATTTCTATGAAAGTATTGAAACTGATACACATGAATGTGTCATGTGCAAAAAGGTACCTATGTTCCTAAAGCGACCAAACTGTACTGGAGGTGATTATTCTCCCATGGTGCTTTTGCACATCTTGATCAGTCTTTACTCTGTGGGATGCTGATTTGCTTAAGAGAAGGATAATCCACAAAACTGTGCCTTAAGTAGTGTAGGCTGTGTACTGGCACAGTGACTGCATTTTTGCTATTCCACAACTATGTTCTATTAAGAACCTATCAGTGAAACTGTCTAGATGCCTGTTGTCTTAGGAGAAAAGAGATATGGAGAGATCAAGAATAAAAAAATATTATCTCCCACATTTACATCATCATGTGGTAATGGACGGGTAAACCAGAAATGGAGAGAAATTGCAAACAGAGTTTAAAGTGAGTAATAGGATTGCATGAAGGAAGGCTTATAGAGATGTTGGGAGAACAAATAATCAACATCTTCAAGTCTTTCTCGTTGCCTTTGAGAGTTTTGAGTCCTTGGTTTTAAGTTTTTAATGGGAGAAACTATGACCTGCTATATTGTAGGGGACTAGGTCTTTGAGAAGGTCACAATAAAGTTTATGCAAAGCAAATACAGTGAGTGTTGGGCATGATTCAGATAAATAGGCTGATCAGCTTACAATTTATACAATGTCAGTTTACTTTGTAAGTTTTTCAGGCATGTTGAATTGAACTATTATGGAAGAAAAGTGGAAAGACCTCAGATCTAGTAAATATTTTCTTTGTTTCCAGAGGCTCCAAATAGTGAGAATGCTTTGTTTTAGTTTTAAATTGAGATTGGCTTGCTTTTCAGATAAGAAGTAGAAGTCTCTTACCCAGATATAACTTGCTGTTTTTAAGTTTCAAAATAGTGCTATTTTTAAAAATCTCATAATAAACCTAGTTTCGTGTTGTCATTTCTTTTAACATTAATTTTTCCTTCCTGACCAATTTTCAGTAAGTGGCTCCTCAAAAAAAGGAAATGAACTTGAACTTCTAACGGTGAGGATTTAGATTTGATAGAAGGAAAACCTTTGAGAGTGATAATTTGTTAAAGACCAGGATAGATTACCAAGAGAGAGAGAATTTGTTATAACCAGGTCAAAGCACTCTTTTTTTCTGGGTCACCCCCTGGGGACATGGAAATAGCTTTGTCACACAGAACTCTTTTTGCATGTGGTGGTAGTTCATTGTAGAACTTTCTTTTCTTAGGGTGTGCTTAAAATATGTTTGTTTCCTGCCCTCATTAATTGGGAGTATAAAATAAATTTGAGCTTGATAATACTTGGAAAGGAGGCAGGAGATGTTTTATTGGCTGATGTTGAATGCATTCTCATATTTCACAGCTCACGGTGCTCTTTTGTAAGGAAAGCCTCATCAATATTGGCCACAATCATTTATTTCTCTAAAAGATCATTTAAAGGAGCCTTTGACATCCATATTTCTTTCCTTCACAAAAGAAATTATCAAATGAGTTCTAATAAAAAGTCCAGGGTAGATTACCTAAAGTAAAGTACATACATTGTTTCTCCTTCATTTCCACTTCTAGGTTCCTAGTTGACATTTTAGGGCAATGTTGGCCAGGCTGAAGAATAGCAAATCTGAAAAAGAATGAGTAATATTCAGTTCCGAGATAGTATACATTTTGAAAGCAGTGTTAGCTACTGAATTTAATCAATTAGTTCCAGTTGGCATATTTACCTTATTGTTTCTAAGGAATCCTCCAAAGGCTGCTTCCCATGTTCCCTTGAAAGGCATGTAGTTATTCAGGATTAGGCTTTGCATTTTAGACAACCAGGTGAACACTTTGGGAAAATCTTTTCAGATTTATAAAATGTTCACATGAATATCTGTTGAATAAATCTTATGGAGAGTTTTCTCATATATTAAACTAGAGGCCCGATGCACAAAATTCGTGCAAGAGCCTTGGCCCCAGCCCCTGCCCCTGTCGCTGAGGCCAGGGGGAGGAGGGCCTCTGCCTCCTCTGCCTTGGCTCCTGCCCACTGAGGCTTTGTCTGGAAGGAAGGATGTCCTTAAGGACGTCCAATCTAATTAGCATATTACGCTTTGTATTATAGACTAGAGGCCCGGTGCATGAAATTCGTGCACAGGGTGGGGGGTGGGGTGTCCCTCAGCCCAGCCTGCACCCTCTCCAATCTGGGACCCTTCGAGGGATGTCCAACTGCCCTCTCACAATCCAGGACTGCTGGCTCCCAACCGCTTGCCTGCCTGCCTGCCTGATTGCCCCTAACTGCTTCTGCCTGCTAGCCTGATCACCCCCTAACCACTCCCCTGCCAGCCTGATCACCCCCTAACCACTCCCCTGCCAGCCTGATCAACACCTAACTGCTCCCCTGCCAGCCCGATTGCCCCAAACTGTCCTCCCCTGCTGACTTGGTCACCCCTAACTGCCCTTCCCTGCCAGCTTGGTTGCCCCTAACTGTCTTCCCCTGCAGGCCTGGTCTCCCCCAACTGTCCTCCCCTGCAGGCCTGATCCCCCCCCAGTTGCCTTCCCCTGCAGGCCTGGGTCCCCCCCAACTGTCCAACTGTCCTCCCCTGCAGCCCTGGTCTCTCCCAACTGCCCTCCTTTGCTGGCCTGATTGCCCACAACTGCCCTCCCCTGCAGGCCATCTTGTGGCAGCCATCTTGTGTCCACATGGGGGCAGCCATCTTTGACCACATGTGAGCGACCATCTTGTGTGTTGGAGTGATGGTCAATTTGCATATTACTCTTTTATTAGATAGGGTAAGTACATTAAAACACATCAGAAATATACCATCCTATATAATAAAGAGGTAATATGCAAATTGACCATCACTCCAACACACAAGATGGCCACCCCCATGTGGACACAAGATGGCCGCCACAAGATAGCCAGCAGGGGAGGGCAGTTGTGGGCAATCAGGCCTGCAGGGGAGGACAGTTGGAAGGGACCAGGCCTGAAAGGGAGGGCAGTTGGGGGCGACCAGGCCAGCAGGGGAGGGCAGTTAGGGTTGACCAGACTGGCAGGGGAAGGCAGTTAGGCGTCAATCAGGCTGGCAGGGAAGTGGTTAGGGGGTGATCAGGCAGGCAGGCAGGCGAGCAGTTGGGAGCCAGCAGTTCTGGATTGTGAGAGGGCAGTCGGACATCCCTCGAAGGGTCCCAGATTGGAGAGGGTGCAGGCTGGGCTGAGGGACTCCTCCCATAAATGAATTTCGTGCACTGGGCCTCTAGTAGGAAATAATTGGGATCATGATTCAATAGCTTTGTAATGACAGTCATATTACAGATCTCGGTCATTTCCATGGTTCTACAGAGTGACACAGCTTATGAGTTAGGTTATTTCTCTGTGACCTGAAGAGGAACAAACCTTCACATGAAGTCAGTGAAATTAAGTAATTTTTTAAAAAAAATTAAGTAATTTTTAAAAAATAATGTACCACCAAGGCTTGATCCTCGGTGGTACATTATTTTGTGTGGAGATATATCTTGGTTTTCTGTTAGTGAATTACTTTGGGAATATGGAGCCTTCACTCTACACAATTGGCCAAGTACTTGGATACCAAAAATAGCCTGGCTCAGAAGGAGATTGGGCTAGACATAAAGTTAGTGTGTCTTTACTCAGAGCTAATCAGCTCCCTCCACCCCTTGATTAGATATAAAGTATCAGTTCTGATGTTGTAATAGGATAAATATTTGGGAATGGGAGATAAACAAATAAATCTTGGACCAAATGAGGAGCATACCTTAAAACCCCAACTACCTGTATGCCAGATAAATGAATCAATAATCTCAAAATAAGAATACTTCCTGAAAAACAAGTTAATTCTAAAGCCTGATTAACTGCCTAAGAAGGGAAATAATACTTGTAAATGCAGATAATATGAATTTGAGTTAACTGTCAGGAATGATACTTGTGCAAATTATGTGCGAAAACTAACCCTTACAAAATGCTTGTAGTTAGATTAGGGTTTCCATTTATGGTCGTCATATCAGTATTTCCAGTCATTTTAGGAATTTGAAAACTGACTATAAAAATGTGCTTGAGGTAAAACTTGAAGATAAGCATCAAGAGGCGTGTGTGTGTGTGTGTGTGTGTGTGTGTGTGTGTGTGTGATTATTTCTGGGAAAAGTAACTATGTGAAATGATGTAGAAAATTCATCCAGTTAGAGATTGGCATTTTCTTCAGAGGAAGAAGAGAGTATAGATAAAACTTTCTATGAGGGTCCTCCTGCTCCATTCTGTTTATCACAAGAAGGTGACTACTCACATTATTTGTTACTTTTACTTAGAGGCAGTTAACTGGGATTTTTTTCCATGACAATATATTTTAAGATAAATTCTTAATGATTTTGAGTAAAATTTGGAAAATTTCAAATAATGCTATAGAAACCTATGGGCAAAATTATAGTCATAATTCTGGTATACTTGGACATAATTGGTGGTTCTAATTTAATAATAGGGAAAATGTAGGATTTTAGGAAGTTTGTGTCTCCAACTTTAACTTGTCTCCCAATTTCTACGTAGGTACTTGACCTAGTTGAAATCATTGGGTCCAAAACCAAGACTTGAACCTGGTTCATATTACACTCTGATTACTTCTACTTTACTATACAACCAATGAAGTAGAAATGATTGTTGACATTACTTTTTAATTTTTCTTCCTATGTGATCTTATTCTCACAGCTACCACAGTAGTCCATACCCAGATTATAACACATATCCATATTATTTCCATAGCTGCTAATTGGCCTTCTCCGCAGTCTTTTACATTTTGATTGGTCTAGCTTACTTTATTCTTACTCCTCTAAGAACTTTTTAAACCATCCCTTCCCCAAAAAACATTTGCCCATTCACCTGGGATTTAAATGGGCCAAAGATTTTAAGTTTGTCCCTAATTACATTTTCTAATCTTATCCACTAATCACAAACTTAATGTGAATCTTCTCCCCTGGGTGATTTAGGGACTCCCAAACACATCTGCTTCTGCTGTGTGTCACTACTCAGAACACCCTCCCATTATGATTCTTCACAGTATTCTTTATTCAAGTTCTAACTCAAGTCCTCCTGTCTCCCTCCCCACCCCAGCAAAACAAGCTTCTCTGAAGTTCTAATCTGCCATCACCTCTAACCTCTGAATTTAATCCACAAATTAATTTTTAACTTTTTTCTGTGTTTCCCATCTTTCAGTTCCATTTGTTACTTTAGAAGGACCAAATAATTATATAGATATGGCTTTGATAATAATGGGTCAATTTTAATGGGACTGACAATAGCAAAGTACTTTGAACTTGTTACTTAAACCCAAAGTCAAGTGTTTGCTGCCTCCCTACACTAAGGCTTCCCAGCACCTCCTCAATAATGATGGGTGTTAAGCCATTTTGTTAATGGTCTGGTAGAGACAGGTCAATACAAACATTATGAATTAAAATAGCTGCCATTTATTGAGCACTAGAACTATGTAATTGTCTTTTAATCATTGTCTAATAATCTTATAAGGAAGAAATAATTTCCAGAGAGATTCTGAGGCTCCAAGGGGTTAACTAATTTAACTAAGGTTGCCTAGCCAGTAATTGATAGAGGGGACTTCAAAGCCATTCTATGACTCCTAATCATTGTGCCAGGCTGCCAAGTTTTGAATAGTTGTGTACCACCTACTATTTTTAGTTTCAAATAGTGAAGAATGAGGCATAGTTGAGGGTCAGAACAAGAGGCCAGACCTACATCTGCTGCTGTTCTACCTGCTCTGTAGTTAGTGAAACATCAAATGTTTCAGTTTCCTGGTTTTATTTGGTACTTTTCATGAGCACTGGCTTTAGGCTTACTTTATAAAAGGTCTGCAGTTCTTCAGTCCATAATTAAACTCCAAATATGTAATTTTTCTTTGCTATAGAAAGCCTTGCATTTGTGATTCTTTAATTCCATCTGGGAAAAGATTGTAGAGTTTTATAATTTTAATGAGCAGGTTTCAAGTACATGTTGACTGATTCTGAATCTCTTATCAAAGTAGAGGCTATTCTAAGAGCAGAGACTGTTAAGGACAAGGAATTTTATATCCATCAAGTCATTTCCTATACAAAAAATTTAATTGTGTATAGTGAAATACATACATAAGGATTTAAGTGATTGTTTATAATTAAATTACTTGGTTTTAAAACAGCAAGACCTAAAGGAAAACACTGCATTTGCTTTTAACATAAATAGATGACTTCTTTAAGTTTGAAATGAACTTTAAATATTTTAAATTGCATAGATAAATACAATGGATGACTTGAGCATTTTGGGGACTTGATCACTTGAGTAACAGATATTGCTACACATGAATAGGGGAGACAGAGCTGCAGATGGACTCAATCTTTTGGCCAATATTGGGTTGATTGAGATTTTTAGATACTTCAGCCATAATGAATAAAGTTAAATTCCTCTCCTTCGTAGCTTTTTGTTGCTACTATTTATTTATTTCTACTTATTTAAATTGTAGTTACAGTTAGAAAAAGTATCCTGAGATTAGGAAGTATAATTATTTAGGCAGCGAAGAGTTGTTTTAGAAATTTTAGTATCATTAGGAGGAAGTTGAAAAAGACTGGAATTCCATTATCTTGTAAGAAGTAAGAAATATTTATTGATTCCCAAATGGAGCTTAAAAAAAACCTTTCCTCTTTCAGGAAGTTGTGAATGACCCAGCGAGAGCTCTAGTAAGCTTTACTGAACCGAGCTGCTAATAGTTATTTAATGTTATTCTTCAGTGGGAAAGAATCTCTGTAGATTTTCCTTTTAATCTCTTTGAATTGTAGGCTCGTAAACCTCTCTGATGAGCCTGCCACTGTTTTCTTAGATCCCACCATTGAGACAATGGAGCCACAGAATTCTTTCACCTCTTGTTGTCAGACAAACCCAATAGAACACAGGATCAGAAGGGCCTGTACTTCTAAAGGTTTAAAGATTCTTTTTCAAGTAACCACATAAATTATTTGATTTTATCATTATATTGCACAGGAATCTCTTTAACTATAGTGCATTGCTTTCTATATGTAAATAAATTGGGAAGTTTTTCCTGTCCCCATATTTAGTTAAGCATGTCAGCACTGCACAGGGTATGAACAGACATTAAATGTTCCCTGATACCTTCGCAAAAGCTGAATCTATTCACTTCAAAAGAATTAGGCCTTAATCAATAAAGAAAAAAAAAAGTAAAAAAAAAAAAAAAAAAAGAATTAGGAATCATGTAATGTCATTGGTCTCAAGATAGAGTACACCAAATGCCAGGCAATGCATTTTCTTTCCAGTGGCTGGTTGTTGTTTTTTTTTTGTGTGTGTGTGTTTTTTTGTTTTTGTTTTTTGGGTTTTTTTACTACCATTCTGTAACTAAGAGTTCAGATTTAAATCTAGCCTCTGTTCCTTTAATTAAAGCACTTTCTAAGTCAATTTATGTTTTCTCAACAATTTTAGTAGTGTCGTGTTAACAGAAGAACTTTGAGATAGGATTTATATTTTCAGATTTAAAATCTTTCATTGTAACAAGCAAAAATATTTATAATATGTAATACTCAAAATAAAACAAATTGATCTGTATTGCAGATGCTTTGCCTGATAGACAATTATCAAAGCTAATTACAGGGTTCCTGTTACTTTTAATTGCTAGGGATGAATTAAATTTTCTAATTATAACTACAATGGTGGACAAACAGAGATCATTGTTTAAAAAGAAAACAAAAACAGGAGGATCCATCGTGGCCGTGGAATAAGTGAAGCTACGCTCATCTCCTCCCAGGACCAAACAGGAATTAAAATTAAAATATAGAGCAATCAGCCTGAATAACCAGCTGAAGAATAGCTGGATAGAAATCATATAACCAAGGATTTACAGAAGAAGCCACATTGAGAATGGTAGGCAGGGCAAAGCAAAAGAACTAGTCCCACTCCCACGGGCCATGGGTGGTGGCTGAGATTCCAGAATGATATCTCAGCTGCAAAGAAAGGTTCCCCCTGAGGAGAGTGGGGTCTCAACCCCATGCCAGGCTCCCCAGCCCAGTGCACCAGAGCTGAGAAGAAGTACCCATATAGTATTTGGCTGTGAAAACCAGTGGAGATTCTGTCTGCCAGGGATAGACAGGATTCTGCTAGAAACATAGGTGCCCCTTTAAAGGATCAAAGCACAAAATCTCCTTTGCAGCCATTCACTTGGGCTCTTCAGAGAGAAGGTGGAGCAGACTAGAGTTGTGAGAGGAGAGACTGGAGTTTGTGGCTCTGAGGAGGCATTTAAAGGGACAGCCGCTAGGATCCCTGAGCTGAGATCTTCTCCCACATATCAGATGCCATCTCTCCTGGGTGGAGCACTCCCCTCCAGAGGGCACCAGCTTGGAGCAATGCATAGCCCCACCCTCTGGACTCCCTGTTGCCCTACCTTGTGGAGCTTGTGCCCTGCTGAGGAATCAGATGCCTGGGCTGGGGATGTAGAGGTCTGGCAGACTTGCAGGGGGGGAGGGGGCATTCCTCCCACTTTCCCCCTAACCTGACTGACTCTTCCCCTGCACTGTTGCCCCTCACAGGAAATCCACTAGCCCCAATCTCCAGGTTCCCTGGGGCCTCACCCTCCCAACTCCTGGTGGCTTTGTCCTGCCTAGGTCTGGGCAGATCCAGGACAGACAGAGTTTTGTGGCTCTGAGGAGAGGCCCACTCCCTCCACCTTCCCCCAAGCCTGACTGACCCACTAGCCCCATGCTCCCAACTCCTGGTGGCCCTGCCCTGCTGAGATCCACCTCCTGGCATAATCTGGGACAGGGGCCATTTTTCCCTCACAGGCCCGACTGTGCAGAGCCCTACCTTCACTCAGCCAAATCTTGGTCTCTTTCTGCCTGATAAACTACTGGCCTGACCCTCATGACTCCCTGAGACCCCACCTCACCACAAAGGTGTGTGAGCACCCAGCTTGAGTATAGCCAGGGACATTTGCTGAGCGGCCTCAGACTCAACACTGGCAAGGAGGTTGAACCTGTATCAGTCTGGTAAACACCACTCACCCCTACCTGGTCACTCACTAAGAACCTACCTCAAGCAACTCAAGTACCAGCAGAGGCTCTTTCAGTAACAGAGCCTAACAGGCAGAGCAGGCAGAGGTGGATCTTGGGGTGCCTTGTTCCCAGCTGACTTGTCCCCAGGCCTGGTGCTTGGTGTGCAGCTTGGTCCTTTGCACACACAGGCCTAGCAGATCCAAAATGTGGATCACTTTGTAACTCTAAACAGGTTTGCTCACGGCCAGTCACAGTCAGCATCTGACATTGGCCTGCACTGGAGAGCCTCCCAAGAGGCCCAGAACCAATACACCGAGTGGCCAGCTTTTGTTAGAAATTACTTGGCATGTTGATACTCTGCATAAGCTATTCAGTGGGCACACAGAGATAGAGGAAGTACCCCTAGCCACTAGGTAAAGTCTGTATCTTTGGATTTCAGATATAGTTTAATAGACTGTTGGTACCCAATAGATGTGAAGTGATACAATATTTGACATACCTAATAGAAAACTATGGTGAGTTCAAAATATTGTATAATCTCTTTACCTATTTTAAACTAGTATAACTCACCAATAAATTTTGAACAGGCAGTTATTAAATATAATTAAATTGCAGGCATTCACACAACAGAACAAAGGGAAGTATTCTCAGCAAGCGAACAAGAGACTAGGGCACTGGTCGGCAAACTCATTAGTCAACAGAGCCAAATATCAACAATACAACGATTGAAATTTCTTTTGAGAGCCAAATTTTTTAAACTTAAAGTTCTTCTAATGCCACTTATTCAAAATAGACTCGCCCAGGCCGTGGTATTTTGTGGAAGAGCCACACTCAAGGGGCCAAAGAGCCGCATGTGGCTCGCGAGCTGCAGTTTGCCGACCACTGGATTAGGGAGACAGCTAAAGAAAATTTCATTGGGGTGGAGGGTGGATTTCTGTTCAGTGTTTACTTTTAGAAGAACGATACCAGGAACTAGTATGACGTGCCTTTAAAAGGAACGCCTAGTGCTTCTCATCACTAGGTGCTTTCTTTGTCTGAAAATAGACTGATTGTAAGCAAGAGTGCATGCGTATACTACCTGGACCGCACTCTTGCTAAACTTAGTTGGAATTCCAGTTTTCTTTTCATCTACAGGGAAAACTTTAGCCCGGGAAACAGCAAGAAAACAGCAACACAATACGGTTGTGTTTTATAATTACTGAAATATTGTAAAGTAATTCTTCCTTTAAGTTACTTATTAATTACTCTGTTGCAAACAAATAAAAATCTGATGACTAATAGCCCCTTTAAAGTACTTTTAGCTGGGTCTGATTTTATTGTTACACCCTTGTATTAGTCTGTTCCCTATTCCATAGACTAGGTGGCTTAAACAACATAAATGTATTTCTCACAGGTCTGGAGGCTAGGAAGTCCCAGATCAGGGTGCCAGTTGAAATGATTTCTGGTAAGGTCTCCAGGCTTGTGGACAGCCTCTTGCTAGCTGAGTCCTATGAATACTTTCTGTGGTGCATGTACATGGAGAGACCTCTATTTCTCTTATAAGGCCACCCACCAGTTCTGTCAGGTTGGGACCCCCACTCTTTCCACCACACTGAACCTTAATTACTTTCTAAAATCCTTGTCTCTAAATACAGTGACGTTGGAGATTAGAGTTTCAGCATATGAATTTTATTTGGGGGGAGGGGGGTCATAATTCAGTCCATCCATAACAACCGAACTCCTAAAGTAGATAAGATAGAGATAACTCAATAATATGTAGGGGTAGAAAGCTACTAAAATATTAGAACTAAGATTCAAATAGTGTTTTTATTCATCTCCATGTTGCTTTCCTTAGTTACAGATATGGTTTATCTGACAAAAAAAAAAAACTAACCTCTGACAAAATATCCGGGATCACTAATTTATCCTAAGGGATCATCAAAATCATCTTCATAGTTTTGCATGTTGCATATTTGTGAAAAAGGGGTAGACTTTGACTGTTAAAGTGGTATGCTCTGGAATGTTTAGTCAGCTGAGGTCAGGTAGCCTTAAAATTGCTGCCAGTTTATAAATTTTAAAATGGTAAGTAAATTAGAATTATACTGACCAGGCTGGAATTGCTTTTTTAGCACTCTTCATGGTTATCAAAATTAAGTGTCTCATTTTCTATTTTACAGAAGATGATCTAAGAAATATGGGACCAGTAGATGCTCAAGTATATCTTGAAGAAATGTCTTGGAACAAAGGTTGGAATTTATTTTCTCTCTTGACTGTAGTAAAGGAAAATATTAGGGATTTTCTGTAAGAAAATAAAAACTCTGGGATATTTGGAATCTTAAAAAGAAATAATAGCTTGGCTTTTGATATATATGTGTTTTTGTCTTGAATAGTTCTGTTTCATTCTAAACTTCAATTATTGATGTCCCCCTGTATGACTCATTCCTAGTTATTTTTTCTATTCTAATTAGGTTATATAAAGTTTCATAAGGTTTTTTTTAAAAAACTACTTTGGTTTTTGGTTTATTCTCCATCTGTGTAATGGGGAAATGAAGTTAAAGAAGATAATTTTCCCACCCTTCCTATGCTGACATTCGAGGTGCATTCCCATTAGAATTTTTGTTTATCATAAATTGTCAGGGCAGGCCTTTCAATGTTATATTTTTCTACTTGGAGCTTGATTTTATACTTTTTTATTGTCTTAGGCAGAAAATAAAAATCTGTCACTGTCTGTTACTCACCATGAAGTCATGTCTTTTTCACTTTCCTGTTACTAGAATTTTAACACCTAAATCTAACTTAATTTCTCCACTCTGGATAGTTCTATGAGTTGCTCAGGGAGACGTTGTTAGGTTTCTTTTCTAAATGAAGGCCTTGAATACCACACTTACATGTTTCTCTGGTCAAATGAAGACAATCTTACCATTTCCCTGAATTTATATATACTTTTAACCCTATAATTTTATTATTCAGCCTGGCGTACAAATCCCTTAGGGACTTAGAAAATTTACTAAGTGTGAATAGGTAGAAGATAAACAGCCCATCCTTACTGAAAACAAGTTTAATGAACTATTTTTTAATGGCAAATTCTTCACGTAGTGCTCTCAGAAGTTGGGTCACAAGCTGTATTGATTCAGAGGATCATGTTTTTGTCTATGGGCCACTCTGCTCCTATAGTGCCAAATGAGGTCCTGGAGTAGAAATTCTTATTTGCAGCGAATGATTAGAAAACAAGGTTTTATGTAACTGGAGCTCCCAGGGGTTCACATAGTTTCATCAGCGTAAACTGGGAGAGCTGTTGCTGTGAAAATAGAATACAATAGTGACATAGGCTTTCACTTCTAGATCGTGAGCCGGACAGAATAGAACATGTCACTTATCAGGGAGACCTGCCCAGCTAAATAAATCTTTTGAAAACATAGTATTGCTACTTTATCAGTCAGTGTGTGTGTGTGTGTGTGTGTATGTTTTAATCTCTTATTAGACAAATCTCTTCTTGCTGTAGTCGATGTGACTAGTATATTTTGTTTACAGTTCCTGATAATGTGAAAATGGTGAAAACTAGGTTTTGTAGTTTTTCCTTCTTCAATAACATTTAAAAATATAATTAATTTAACATTTTTTTAAAGTAAGAATATAGGCTGGGTGTTCAAGTATCTGTTAGTCCACAAATATATGAACTTTCTGATACAAGTGAAAATGTTAAAAATTTGGACACTCAACGTTTAGTACAGAGGAGCGGATGAAATGGTACATGATAGACATGGCCAGATTATCAGCTTCTTGACCCAAGAACAGTTTGAACTGGTGCATTTTATTATGCTTAAAAGGCATACCTGAAGAACTCTTGAGGGACTAAAGTTTTAACCTTTTCCCCTCACAGTTAATTTCATATATAACTTGGTCATTTTGTCTTTATTCATTATATTTAAAATGATGATTTCGGTGAAGTTATCACTTTGTTAAGTGATAGAAGAACATATTAGAAGAAAGTTGACAAGATTTGAGTGTTTAGTGAGCATTAACATTTGGAATCATCTATGACAAAACTCCACAGTAGCCCATGGTGGCCTCTGCATCATTTATCAAGCACGTCACCTCAAATTGTTTCTCACTGTTCACTGAGGTGGTAAAAAAACCAAGGGGGAAATGTAGCTTAAGAAAACTAATGGCTAGAATATGTACATTTTACACAATTTCATAAACAATTCACTATGAAAGCATGCCCCACTACCTATGTGTGTTGGCTCAGACAGGGAGGATGTTAGCAATTTTCAATTCCAGATTAAATTATATTTCCTTGTGGGGGGAAAAGGCATTGTGGTAAAAAATAAAAAGCAGGACTGGTGAATGAATCCATGTTTTCCTTAATGATAAAAGAAACACATAAAGTTGGTTCATTTAATTACTAGTTTTTCCAAGGCCAGACTTCATTAGAGAACAAAGGCAGTTAATTTTTTTTCCTTCTCTCTTTCTCTTCTTTTAGTGGCATATGTTGATATCAAACTGTTAAAAAATGAAATTTGAGAACTGAATGAAGATACTGGATGTAAGAAATCATATCTTAGTTCATTTATCTATGTAACAAATTATGACAGTAGTAAAATAATGTGATAAGTAATTGTTTTTCTTTGACAATCACTTATCAGTGACAGTTAAATTGAATGCCCAGTAAATTGGGAATTCTTTTAGTTAGAGGACATAAGCATTCCAGCTTCTCAGGAAAATTACAGACTTGATAAAATTTCCGTAGGCTACACATCACACCATGTTGTTTCCTTTGGGCATCTCACTTCAATGATTGCCCTTTGGTTCACAAATCATTTGTAAACACCAAACAAACAGGTACACACGCAGAAAGAACACACTATAGTGTGTGTTTATATATTTGAGTCAGGACTCTTAAAATAGTGTGATACCAGAACAGATATATTCAGATATTGAATTTGATAAACAGTCAAATTAGCAGTTTTTTCTAAAAGGATATACTCCAGGCAAAAGCAAGTTCTTTAACAAGACAGGTAGAGTTGTTGTTTTTCCTATACAGTCATATTTTGGACAAACACATTGTTGAGAAGAATGTGAAATTAGTATGACTCTTAAGAAAACAGACTTCAAATAAATTTTCTGGGTTGCTTCTGAGCTTCTGCTGTCACCCCAAGATCTTTGGACTACTGATTTATAGCTTCAGTCCATCTCCTTCACAGAGATTCTTTGGTGGATATTTTTTTAGAAACACTGCCCCTGCCTATATAAGAAATATTTTCAGGTTCTCATTTAATACATTTTACTATTACTGAGCTTATTTTGTTTGTTTTGCAGTTTCTGTGGAATAAACCGCATTGCGTGCGTGCGTGCGTGCGTGCGTGCATGTGTGTGTGTGTGTGTGTGTGTGGTGTCAGTGTAGTTACTTATAAGCAGTTGAAGCATTTTTTTTTGTTTTCTCTGCAGATGATCACTCTTACTCTCTGAGTTGCCGTTGTGGTGGAAAATACAGGGTTTCCAAGGATGAAGCTGAAGAAGTTACCCTGATTTCTTGTGATACATGTTCACTAATTATAGAACTCCTCCATTGTAGCTGAAATTGTTCACTAAATGGAACCCCTTAACTGTATATTCAGACATGTTGAGGAAAGTCCATTCCAACTTTATACATTCAAGCAACTGTCTAAAGCTGATAAAAAAAGGAAACTTTGTCAGCTCTATTATTTGCAAAGAAAATGTAAGCTTGTCAAGCAAAGTCTAACCCACATTAATAGAAAATAAATTTAGCTCTTTATATGTTTACTAGAGACCTGGTGCACAAAATTCATGCCTGAGTAGGTCCCTAGGCCTGGCCAGCGATCAGGACCGATCTTTGGAGCGACTGGCAGGGCGATCGGGGCGAGGGGGGGTGCCTGCTGGCACCTGTCTTGGCTGGCCTGGAGCCACCCACTCACCAGCCCCGCCCCCCACCACCTCCAGTCGCCTCCCTCTGTGGGGTGACCAGTGAGGCAATTGGGGGGACCCCCACTAGCACCAGCCTTGGCTGGCCTGGGGCCTGCAAGCTGGGGGCAGCTCCTGCGTTGAGCGTCTGCCCCTGGTGGTCAGTGTGCATCATAGCAACGGGTCGTTCCACTGTTCGGTTGATTTGCATTTTAGGCTTTTATTATATAGGATAATTTATAGATTGCCAAAAAAAGACTTGAATTATAAGTTATTAATAGAAAATTCCCATTTCAGAACTTTATTATTGATTTGTTTCTTCAAATAAGCATGTCTCCTCTTTTAATGGGTCACAATACCATCATATTCCTTTACAATTACTAAGTTTCTGAGGTAATATGACATGTCTAGCTGCCAAAGTTATAGGTCTATTGTACAACTATTTCCAAATCTCAGGTCATTAGAGTTAAATTACAATCTGTGTGAATAATATGTGAGCCTCCCATCTTGAAGGCTGACTATGGATATTCATGAGGTTATTTCAAAGTTAATAAGGAAGACAAAGTTGGGACTGTAGAAGGAAGAATAGCTTTGGAGAAGATGACTTCAGTCCTGCCACCGTATTTCCAAAGCCTTCAAGTGGTTGTATTAAAGGGAGTAAGGTTCTTGATCACTGCCATCTTCAACTTTAAATATAATTTAGGAAATGGTAGCTTTAGGAAAAAAAAATTGAAACAAGTGCATTACTTTCCTTTTTGTTTCAGAGTGCTAAGATAAAGTATTAATGCCTATATTTAGGAATAAGGAACCATTGCACTGCTAGTATGATGAAATGGGCTTTTATAATGTATCATTATTGATTATAGTAAACTGTAAAGATTTTATTTTTCTATATATTTAACATTCTATGTACAGTGTAAGTCAGAAACAATTTGAATTTTATTTGAAAAGGAATCCTTTATGGGATCACTGAAACTTTAAACATATACATATATACTTTTAAATACATTTTTTATTTCAGAGAAGAAGGGAGAGAGAGAGAAAGACAGAAACATCAATGATGAGAGAGAATCATTGATCAGCTGTTACTGCACACCTCCCACCAGGGATTGAGCCAGCAACCTGGGCATGTGCCCTGACCGGGAATCGAACCATAACCTTTTGGATCATAGGTCGACGACGCTCAACCACCAAACTACACTGACTGGGCTGAAACTATTTTCAAATGAGTGAACCAAGTTTGTGACTTAGCAGCTTTTTATTAGGTTGAATCTTTGCATTTATTGTTGGTTTGGACTTATAAGACTAGTTTCTACTCTGACTTTGTAAATATAGCTAACAAAAAATACAATAAAATAAAAAATAACTGTAGCTAACGTATGAAGCATATTCATGAGGAGTTTTTTATTGTACCTAGAAAACTAAAAATTCAAAAATGAGGTTGTCATCCAGGTTTCCCCCCTAAAAATATTTTTACATATGTCATAAACGTTAGATGATTTATTTTGGATTACGCTTACCCATAATTTTTGAATAATGTAGCTTGCAGATTGCGTGTTACTTATTCTTTACATATAAAAATTAAAAATAACAAACTGAATACCAAATAGTTTATTAGTAAGTACATGGTTTCAGTAGCAATAATAACTTCACTTGAACAGGAGGCAATAATCAAATCAAAAGAATAAATGTTGGCTAATCATCAGAAAATCTGTGGCCATTAGGGCTATCACGTAGAAATCCAAAATCACTCAGAGGCCAAATCTGTAAAATCAAAATTGAAGACAATTAATGAAAGTGATGTTATATCACCATATTCCTTTTTATTTCATTCATCCTTTTTCTCTATGCCATATAACTAAATACTTTTTCTGTATTCTTCATTCAAGAACAAATTTCCTACATCAAAATAAGACTTTAGGAAGTAAATTGATATGTATCTATGTATTTAAACTCTAACATGGGTTTGAACTGCACGGGTCCAATTATACACAGATTTTTTTTTTCAATAAATATACAGTTAGCCCTCCATGTGCCTGGGTTTCATATCCATGGATTCAGCTAACAACAGATTAAAAACATTATTTTCCATCCATGGTTGGGAATCTGTGGAAGCAGAAGGCCAACTGTATGCATTGTTCTATGTCAGTGGTCCACAAACCGCAGCTCGCGAGCCACATGTGGCTCTTTGGCCCCTTGAGTGTGGCTCTTCCACAAAATACCATGGCCTGGACTAGTCTATTTTGAAGCAGTGGTGTTAGAAGAAGTTTAAGTTTAAAAAATTTGGCTCTCAAAAGAAATTTCAATCGTCGTACTGTTGATATTTGGCTCCGTTGACTAATGAGTTTGCCAACCACTGTTCTATGTGATTTTACATAAGGGACTTGAGCATCCACAGATTTTGTTATCTGTGGGGGTTTTCCTGGAACAAATTCCAGATACTATATATAAGTTTTGGGGGAGTTAAAAGTTATATGTAGGTCAGTACCCCTAACCCCGAGTTGTTTAAGCGTCAGTTGTATATATGTGTAAGTGTGTGAGCATGTGTATTTTCTTTTACTACCCTCAAAGTTAACTGTAAACCTAAATACTTGAATATATGCTTAAATGTAAAGAATCCCAAAAGTATGCTTAAAATGTAAATTACCCAAAAGTATTCCTGTATGTTTTTCACCTTACTGATTGTGAGAAAAAAGAGGAGCCAGTGAAAACAATCATCTTTCCTAAGAATCATAAATTTACTACAACCATGATAAGTCCATTTCTCACTGTACTTAACTAGGATATCCCTGCACTGCAGATATTTTAACTCTAGACTGCTCTTCTGCAAGTGCATATTAATATAGAGTATCCCCCCAAAATGTATATACACACTTTGAATAATTATAAAGGCAGTGTTTATTAAAATGCATTTCATTTTCAAAACTGAGCTATCAGCTGTTAAAGTGTGTATACAATTTTTGGGGACATGCTGTATATTCCCAGGATATTAACATGGTTGTAAAAGTAAAGAGAGAAATTTTTGAATGTTCCAATTAAAGGCTTCTTATGCTACAAACAAAGGTAGTTTGTTTTATTATTCTAACAAAAATATTCTCGATTATCTGCCTCAATGGGGGGAAGGGGTAAATTTTATAGCTATGAAGGCTAACATTTTCATTACTGTTATTGTAACAGGTAAGACCACTAACAGCCTGAAGAGTTCAGAGTTCATTTTGAAAGAAAATGTTTTTTTCCTCTCCAGCTCAGAGAAGAAGGCCTACATTTTAAGTAGAAAACGGTACCTTAAAGAAGATTCGTCCTCTTATTAGTCCATATGGAATAGGTCCATAGTACCTGGAATCTGTAGAATTCTGTAGATTATCACCTTCTAACCAAACATGGCCCATTGGCACCTGGAATTAGAGAAGAAAGCAGCCCCTTTAAAAAACAAAAAAACAAATTTGGGTACTGTCAATAAAAAGTGTTTTGTGCAGGTAGGGAAAAATGTCCTAACGTCATCTTTTTATAAAATACAAACCCTATGATTTCATTTTTGCACAATAAAATAACTTTTATTAAATACTAGAGGCCCGGTGCATGAAATTCATGCACGGGGGACAGGGGATGTCCCTCAGCCCAGCCTGCACCCTCTCCAATCTGGGACCCCTCGGGATTGGGCCTAAACGGGCAGTCAGACATCCCTCTCACAATCTAGGACTGCTGGCTCCTAACCGCTCACCTGCCTGCCTGATTGCCCCTAACCACTTCTGCCTGCCAGCCTGATCACCCCCTAACCACTCCCCTGCCAGCCTGATTGATGCCTAACTGCTCCCCTGCCAGCCTGATTGCCCCTAACTGCCCTCCCCTGAAGGCCTGGTCCCCCCCCAACTGCTCTCCCCTGCAGGCCTGGGTCCCCCCCAACTGCCCTTCCCTGCAAACCCAGTTGCCCCCACCTTCCCTCCTCTGCCAGCCTGGTCACCCCTAACTGCCCTCCTCTGCAGGCTTGATTGCCCCCAACTGCCCTCCCTTGTAGGCCTGGTCCCTCCCGACTGCCCTCCCCTGCTGGCCATCTTGTGGAGGCCATCTTGTGTCCACATGGGGGCAGGATCTTTGACCACATGGGGGCAGCCTTCTTGTGTGTTGGAGTGAGGGTCAATCTGCATATTACTCTTTTATTAGATAGGATAGAGGCCTGGTGCAAGGGTGGGGGCCAGCTGGTTTGCCCTGAAACGTGTCCCGGATCAGGGGCGGGGTTCCTTTGGGGTGTGAGGTGGCCTGGGCAAGGGGCCTGTGGTTGTTTGCAGGCTGGCCATGCCCCCCGGCGACCCAAGCCCAGGCCCTGGTATCTGGGATTTATTTATCTTCTACAATTGAAACTTTGTAGCCTGGAGCAGAGCCAAGCCTCTGCTCACTCCATGGCTGCAGCCATTTCTGTTGGGATTTATTTATCTTCTATAATTGAAACTTTGTAGCCTTAAGCAGAGGCCAAGGCAGGCCAGGGCTGCAGAAAGCTTGGCTTCCTCCATCGCCGGGGTCAACCCTAGCCTCCAGCTCCGTGGCTGCCACCATTTTTGTTGGGATTTATTTATCTTCTATAATTGAAACTTTGTAGCATTGAGTGGAGGCCTTGGCCAGCCAGGGTGTGCGGAAAGCTTGGCTTCCTCCATCGCCAGGGAAACCCAAGCCTCCCTCCTGCTCTCTCTGTGGCCACAGCCATCTTGGTTGGGGTTAATTTGCATAGTCACTCCTGATTGGCTGGTGGGCGTGCTTGTGGTTGTAGCGGAGGTATGGTCAATTTGCATATTACTCTTTTATTAGATAGGATTAGTAATAAGGTTTCAACTTTATTTTTTAAATATATTTTTATTGATTTCAGAAAGGAAGGGAAAGAGAGAAACATCAATGATGAGAGAGAATCATTGATCAGCTGCCTCCAGCACACACGCAATTGAGCCCACAACCCAGGCATATGCCCTGACTGGGATTTGAACTGTGACCACCTGGTTCATAAGTCGACAACTCAACCACTGAGCTACACTGGCTGGGCAGGTTTCAACTTTTTAAATGCCTATCTTTTTTGCCACATGGTTTCCCAAAATTAATTTGTTATACAAACCCCACACTGAGATTATAAGAGATCAAAACAGTGTGACAGGGTCATTAATTTAATAGACTTCAAAAGAGGTCATTAGGATGCTGACTGAAAATGTGCCCTCCTCTCTCAGTAACAGCATAAACAGGGTAGCCACTCATTCAGCAACATCCTGGGGCCAATAGCAAGGCCAGACTTATTAGAATGCTCATGATGAACTAAATGGTAATTGATTGTGACATCAATTACAAATAATCTCATCATTTTATTGGAGTGGGCTTGTCAGAATTCTAATTAAGATCCCTGTTCTGCCTTGTACAGGCCATATCTTCAATGCATTATACTTCAATAATGACCATAAAGACCTAAGGACCTATTATAA
This sequence comes from Plecotus auritus, assembly GCF_963455305.1. Taxonomy (NCBI): domain Eukaryota; kingdom Metazoa; phylum Chordata; class Mammalia; order Chiroptera; family Vespertilionidae; genus Plecotus; species Plecotus auritus. Next base: position 133,286,469 of record NC_137783.1, read on the forward strand.
AACCATGAGTTGTAAAATTAATGATGGTGACCCTCTACTAAAATGAAAAGACCCTAGTTTCTATATGTCCTGTGTATTAACTGGTAAGTAACATAAGCCTAAATTTTTACTTGATGACAATCATAAATATATTTAGAACAGAAAATATTTCTTTTAAAAAACAAGGCCTCTGATAGGATGCATTTGCCATTAATATCTGTTCAACATAAACTTAAAAAAATTACTCTCCAGCAGCAATCCTCTGTTGGAATGACCAAGTTGCTATCACTAAAATGAAAATTCAAGCCAGATAAGGGAAGATAAATTCTGCAGCAATAATATAACAAAATACTAACAGATAAGAGTAGATGAAAATGTATTTTAAATAGAAATTTTAAGAAGCTTTTATAACTTTCCAACTAAAGTAGAACAGGACTTCAATAAATGCATTTGTAATACATGTTTTACAAATGGCCAAAAATGGAAATCCCCAATTACATGTTTTCATTACTTCTCATAACCAAAACTTTTAGTAATTAGGTGCTTTTCCTTTTTATACTTTTGTAAATCTGCCAAGGTAACTTGAATGAATACATGAGCCTAAGAATATAAATATACTAGGTATAGATATAGTTTTACAATGAATGCCACATACAACATTTTACTTTAGTTCAAATCTGAATTTTCCAAGGTCTTAGACACAGCTAACTTTAGGGCTAAATTTTAAAGCAAGAAAAGAACACTTAGATTATTCTTGTTTTTCCTTACTATGCCAGAGGTTTTCTTCCTGAGCTCTGAGAAAGCCTAATCTCAGGGCTGGACAAAAGAATCAAGCCTCTAGTTCTCAGCTATACTTACTGAGGTCCAGTTAAGTGCCTCTTTTAGTACAGGCAACAAATGTAATTGCTTCATGGCCTGCGGGTGTTCCTTTAACAAAAGAGGCTTTAGTGAACCAACCCACAGGTGTTACCTTTCCTGATTCAAGTGAAATCTGATGAAAGAGTCCACAATATCAAATAACACATTTACTAAACTATAGTCAAACTAATTTATTTGATTAAGCAAAAACTAATTAAGTAAAAGTTCTGACTGCAGAGTAAGATATTTGTATTTCTGACCTTCCAAAAAGCAGAAAAGCCTAATAACAGATTTGATTTTTAATTAACTCTTTGCCAAATGTTTTAGAATTTACAACCAGCTAAGGTAAGGGTGGGGACTGGCCCTACTATTGCTTATGCCACTTTAATGGTTCTTAAATAACTGAGTGGAAAGAAAACAATATTTTTTATTAAAGAAACAAAATAACTTTAACAGTTATTAAAGAAAAATAAAGGCAAGGAGGGGGCAAAGTTTTTGGAATCTTTGACATTATTATTTTTTCTTTATCCTCAATTATACTGGAAAAGGAGAGGCATACACATTTTATAAAAACAATTAGAAAACATTCTTTCTTGTGTGCAAAGAAAAATAGGATAGTTTCTTTGCCCAGGAAAAGAAGTCCATATAATGAATGTACATTCATATGTCATTTTAGTCTAATAATTAATACCCAAGTAATTGTTTTTTATGTTACCATATTTCAGGTAAGCAGGAGCATGTCAAATTACCCCTACTGCTATGTGGCTAATGCATATTCTGCTTAATCATGACATATACCCCAAAGTTAGCCATGGCCATGGTTTGGTGCTAAGCAGACAAACTACTGGAGAGAATATTTGGAAAATTAAATAATTTATTAATTACACAGTTCTATAAAAGGATTTTAAAAAATCCAGTATTTTTTCACTTATGTAACAGCAATCAGAAATACCACCAGTTAATAACTGTTGGAGTTTGCCATTCCTATAATAGCAACAAAGCTATGAACAAAGACATATATGTCAAAAAGTAAAACATTAAATCCTCACTAAGAAGCAATTTAAGTAGAAGAGCTTTTAAGAACAAAACGCTGAGAAAACAGTATTTTTCATTTTTTTAAATGGGAGTGTCAGTTTTTACTAGTCTATTTTCATTCACATTCTCTTTGCCACAACTTCTTGATCACATTTGTCTACCTGAGTATATCTGGAGCCCGATGGAGGTGCTCCCAAATGCTAGGTTCATGACAAAGGGATTAACATTTATAAGAAGCAGGTATGGAACACTGATTATTTCAATGGATACTTTTTTTTTTTTTTTTTTTTTTAGAAATCTTTATTGTTTAAAGTATTACATATGGCCCTTTCCCCCCCCCCCATTTCCCTCTTCTCCCATGCCCCCCAAGCCTTCACCACCCACTGTCTATGTCCTTGGGTTATGCATATACACATGAATTCATTGGTTGATTTCTCCCCCCACCCTCCAACCCTCCCCTGCCTTTCCTCTGAGGTTTGACAGTCTATTCTATGTTTCTGTGTCTCTAGGTCTATTTTTGTTCATCAGTTTATGTTGGTCATTAGATTCCACTTATGAGTGAGATCGTGTGATAATTATCTTTCTCTGACTGGCTTATTTCGCTTAGCATAATGCTCTCTAGGTCCATCCATGCCATTGCAAATGGTAAGAATTCTTTCTTTTTTTACAGCTGCATAGTATTCCATTGTATAGATGTACCAAAGTTTTTTAATCCATTCATCTGCTGATGGGTACTTAGGCTGTTTCCAAATCTTAGCTATTGTAAATTGTGCTGTTATGAACATAGAGGTGCATATATTCTTTCTGATGGGTGTTTCTGAATTCTTGGGATATATTCCTAGAAGTGGGATCAATGGACACTATTTCTATGCAGTCCTACTCTTTTTCTCCATTTAAATTGTGATTTATTACTATACTATTTTCATCTTTCCTGGAGACTATTACTGTCCTTCCCTACTTAAAAATGCCACCTTAGGTTCCTAGCCAATTATTGCAAAAGAAGAATTTACACAAAAGTTACAGTAGGCTACAGTACTGGGAGTTATAATGGGGGATGCTTTTTATTAACAAGTTTTATTTCATTATTCTCCCTGCTGAGTAGGTTTGAAACTTAGTCTAATACTTGACTTGCTCATTCTCACAGCTATTATAAACTGATCTCCTCCATTTTCTCCCTAAGTATTCAATACCATCCAGTCTGAATCAGAATATCTGATGAGTTCTTTAGCATAATGGTTACAAATATAGTCCTCAGTCATAGTTCTGAGTTCAAAATGTAGCTCTGCTACTACTAGTTAAGCACCTTAGACAGGTTATTTAAACTTCATCTATACAACTGGCAATAATAAATGCCTTACAGAAATATTCTGAAAACCAAACGGAATAACACATAAGGCTCTTGGCACCCAGTAAGCACTCATAAATACTAGCTATTGTTATTATACACTGAGTGGCCAGATTATTATGATCTCTGAACTCATAATAATCTGGCCACTCAGTGTATATCCTCCTATATAATAAAAGGCTAATATGCAAACTGTCCCCTCGACCAGGAGTTTGACCAGCAGGCAGACTGGCTAACCGGCCATGTCCCCTCCGCCTGGCCAGGCTGGCTGGACCCCACCCATGCATGAATTCATGCACCAGCCTCTAATACACACACACACACACACACACACACACACACTCTGAATGGCCAGATTATGTGTTCAGAGATCATATTAATCTGGCCACTCAGTGTAGTTGCCCCAGCTGCTGGTATAAATGATGTCTTCTGAGCTTTTTTTCTTTGTTCCTGATTTTTCTATGCAGTCTACTCAGAAATTTGCAAAGTGAACTGTGCTTTGTAATTTATTTCAGTTATATTTTGTTATTTACACTGTATTCAATTACATAGGTCTGGTAGGAGCCAAGACTGAATTGAATCCAATATAATTTAAAATGTACTTAATTGTGAATAGCTGCCATTTTATTTATATTAAATGATTTGATGAAATTCAGTTTTAAGACCAAATCATCGAAATGTTAGTACTAAAGATTAACATTTTTATTCTTTTAATAGGAATCTTCATCAAGCAATGTTTATCAAATACTAAATGCACTGGCTCTCCCTTATGGAGCATTCACTTATTCAGAACTGTCTACCAACTAGTCACAATGTTAGAGGAAGGGGAATGGGGCTGGAGATGAAGCCAGTAATTATGTCCTTCCATACTAGCCATCTGAATCTAATGCCCCATTCCTACAGAATTTTTTCCCTAAGACAATGGATTATTTTGCTTTCTGATTTCTTTTCTTGTTCTATTTACAAAACAATGTCATATCGGCTGTTTTTGGATTAGTATTTAAAAGAAGCATCTTTTGTAGCCTTATTTCAAGACTATCTCTGTACTTCCATTGTAATATAAAGTGATGTATAATCTGGTTCTCATTTCTAAAAGAAGACCTAACTTAATGAAATACTAGGTTTTACAGTGCATAGAGTAGAATCATGCTAAGCATATAAATAATGAGTTTTCCCATGCATGCCTGCTTTTATATCTGTTATTTCTCTTTTCCATTCTTATTTTAGGTAGAGAATAGTTTAGTAGCATGAGAATGCTTTTATGGACTAAGATTAAATGGGTCACAGAAACCTATAGAATTTTAATTACCCAAAGTAGTAACACAGAACTTCATTTAGTTGCTTATTTCAAAAGACATCTGAACACATTACACCTACTCAACAGTAACTGTCCAGCAGACCACTATATCATTAGGAAGCCACATGACCTTTGGAATATATTCTCTTTACTCCCAGTTATCAGAGTTAGAGTCTGCTTAACATGCTAACATTGAACATCAGTGTTACAATTTCTGTCTCAATTTTTCCCAATTACTTTTAGGAAACCTTAAAGTATAGAGGTCTCTTATAACTTGCAGATAAAAGTACATATAATATTTGCATTTTACAGAATTGCACAACTGCCTCCCTATATTCACTCCAATGGAAGGGTTTTCCAACTTTGAGCTGGAAACTCAAACCAACTGTGAGTAGTTAAAATATTTTTAGATGAGCAAAACACATTAGTTTCAGGAAGACGTGCTAATCTCTCAGTAGAAACATTGATCTTCATATATATATATACACATATGTATATATACTCAAACATGTAAGATAAAATAAAATTTTATAAAATAAAATTCTATAAACTACATATTGTTGAAGATCAAATTATTCTGAAAACGTTCAGAGAACATTCATCAGAAAATGCTTAAGTTGTGGGGGCCTCAGAAGAGAAGAAAAACACCTCAGAATTGTAAACAAGAAGTCAAATTTATCTTCAGAATCCTGTTAACTATAGGATGAAAAAGTCACGTAATCTCTTCAGTGAACTTCACTTTAGCAAAAGAGTAAACATATTTCCTCCACATCAGCTGCAATCAAGACATTAGCAGTATGCCATGATTGATTAACCTGGGAGCCGTTGCTGAGAAATGGATGTGTAGCACAGGTTTTTATCACTATAGTCTGCAAAAAGCAAGTCCCTTGTTTAGCTATCCTTGTTATAATAAGTGACATTATTAGGTAGTTCTTCTATTTAAGTGACATAAGGATTTAGTGTATCAGCAGCTTATAATAAACAAGCTTTCAATTTCATGACTTCTCTCCCTACATAGAAGTACTTTTTCTGTTTATAATATAAGTGGTAATAGAAGGCCATATGGTTGTGACTTTTAGCTGAAGTAAATGACATTTAAACAAACAGAAAAACAGCATTGGGATATTCAAGGATTTGAACTATAACCTACTAGTAAATACACAGTGCACATTAAGGGGCTGTTAGTATTAACTACATAAAGTGACCATTTTATTTTTTTAAACTGAATTTATTGGGGTGACATTGCTTAATTCAATTATATAAGTTTCAGGTGTACAATTCTATAATACCTCATCTGTACATTGTATTGTATATTCACCACCCCAAGTCAAGTCTCCTTCCATCACCATTTATCCACCCCAGTGACCATTTTCTAATGCTGTCAAATTAGTGAGCTTGTTTTTCACTTTGTTAATCAGTTTTCAAATACATTATAAAGCAGCTTTATTACTGGCATATTGTCCCATTTCCAAGTGTTCCTTTTCAGAACACTACTACCTGTGCATCCTGGGAACATTTAATCAGTTTTTTTTTTGTGAAATGTCAAACTATCTCTATTTCTTACATTTCCGCCAATAACAATAATGATGTTATGAGCATACTCTATAATACAAAAAATATAAGAAATACTATATTCCTTACTCATGTACTATCATTCTGTGGTAACAGACTAACATTTGGTAAATAATATTTCACCTGTGAATAACACTGGAATATATGGTATCAAGAACCAAAAAGCTTTAAATAGTCTGAAATTTTGATAGGTTGATAATAAAAGTAAAAATATACACTCTAATAGCTACAAACATGTTTTCTTTAATAATAGCAAAAGATTGTTATGATCTAACTATAGGAACATAGTGAAATCTTCATAATCATATTTCTATTAGTGTTTCCATTTTCAATACAGAGTGGCTGCTATGGTTGCATAATCATATTTCTATTAGTGTTTCCATTTTCAATACAGAGTGGCTGCTATGGTTGCATAATCATATTTCTATTAGTGTTTCCATTTTCAATACAGAGTGGCTGCTATGGTTGAGAAACTGAAATTCAATGAAATTTTAATTTTGGAAGATTTAAAAATCGATTATTCATTTTACAGTGAACAACCACTCAAAGTTGACACTCAATGGAGCAATTTACCAACTACAAGGAACAACTTTACCCATTGTTAATTTGCCAACCAATAAAAGATCAAAATAACAAAATACCTCTATAGAAGTTAATAATGTCCAAAAGGCACACGCATTTCTACTGAAATGTAGACAACTCTTATTAGCTCACAATGTAATTAGTAGGTGCTGCATTTTGCAAGGGCAACTTAGCCTTCATCATAACAAAACCACCATAGCATTTCTGAGAACCAAACCTTCCCTTAAAACAAGAGCAAGGTAGGTCAATTTTACTATTCCTTTAAACGATTTAGTTCACACTATTCTAAACTGATAGGTCAGTTCAAAGCCAATTGAATTTTTAGTCTGCTTAGTAAAAAGGGCTGGAAAGTATCATTCACTCCAAATAGAAGTCGCTTGGGGGAAGACACATTAGTCAGCACTCTGCTGTCTTGGTACAAAGTAACAGGGACATGCCAATATTTTCTACAACTTTTACTTGTGATTCTGGAAGGTGGTCAGATAGCCCTACCATGGAAGTAGCTTATCTTTCAAATCTTCTATGAAGACTAGAATAACCACTGGATAACCTCAGAAAGATAAAGTATTTTTCTTCGTCTCTTCATTAGCTTTTATAACAAAATTTTACTACATTTCCTAAGTCCTGGCCCAAATTCCCTACATTAAATAGGCTTTTATTTTGCCTAACATGCAAATCAATAGGAGTATGCCAATTCATTTTATATACAGTATTTCTGATTTGCTTAATGTTTCTCCTTGCAACTAATTATTTTTGGCAAACTAGAAGTTTCTAGCAGTAAACAGAAATTGCTATAGTATAGGAAGGTAAGTTATTTAAGATGTTTAAGCTAAGTACAATTTGTTTCTTTTGAGAGTCACAAATTAAGCTTATATCTTAGCTAATATTGCAAAACCCACTGCAACAGAACCTTGATAGGGACTGCTTAGTTTCCAAATGCTTAATGTAAAAAATAAATCATAGTTCATAAGTGTTGCTTGCCACATGGACTTTTAGAACTCTGAAATGAATAAAATGGTTCCACTTCACTTAACCAATGATCTGTTTATATTATTTTATGCCAACTTGGGAACAATGCTATTCTTTCATATGCTAAACTATATTCTAGGTTCCAAATGACAATTTTGGTGTTTTGCTCTCTGAGGCATATACTTAGAGAATAAATGATTTTTTTGCCTGAAATTCAAAACACTTTTAATATTCATCATCTTTACCATGTAGTTCAATCAAGATCTGAAGTAATGTCTTCATCTAATAAACAATAATTTTTCTAAGAGGATGCATAGGTAGGGGAAAAAACCCACTTCATACAATGCAGCACCAGTGTGCTTTTGAGATAGCTGGAAAAGGGAACACTCTAGAGAGGCAGACCCTGCACACAGTTTGGATATCTCTTCAGAGTGCTCCAAACTTGGATGATTTTTTGTTATAAATCACCTTGATTAATGGAACACATTTGCTAAAGTGGTTCTGTAATAGCTACACAATTCTTATGGCTTGAAAAATTCAGCCTAGAAAAACTGGTGGGGGTGAGAAAACCTTCACAATTCACTGGCTTCTCTTTCAGAATCAATACTGCCCCTGACCAAAAACAGTTACTTTTCTTTTTAAAAATAATAAAGACAATACATTTTAAGGAAAGTACAATTTGGTGAGGTGGGAGTAGAAATAAACAAATAGAGGATATTTTGGGAGGAGAAGGTGTAGCATGTCAAGGCATCTAGATTCTGGGTGGAGCCAAGCTACTTGTGTTTGAATTCCAACTATTTGTCTCACGAACTGGGCAATTTATTTAACCACCCTGTTTTTAGTTTTTCCATCTGTCAATTACTACCACTCCTATCTCACTGGGTTGCTGTTGTGATGATTAAATAAATTAACCCTTGTAAAAGAGTTTCAACAGTGTATGGTACAGATTAAATACATAAGTGTTGGCCAATATTATTACACTTATGTTTGTACATTTATAAACGTACAAGCCAAAGTGAATGGAATACACCAGGAACTATATACCAGTGTCCTCTAACTAATCCATTCATCAAACATAAAAATTTGATGAATGTTTTCTTTAAATAGAATATTCAAAAAAATCTACATCTTATAGTCCTCTGGTTGTCTTTTCTGATTAGCAGAGAATTTTATCTAAATCCTTTTGAACAATGGCCCTAACCAGTTTGGCTCGGTGGATAGAGTGTCGGCCTGCGGACTTAATGGTCCCGGGTTCGATTCCAGTCGGGGGCATGTGCCTTGGTTGCGGGCACATCCCTAGTGGGGAGTGTGCAGGAGGCAGCTGATTGATGTTTCTCTCTCATCAATGTTTCTGGCTCTCTATCCCTCTCCCTTCCTCTCTGTAAAAAATCAATAAAATATATTTTAAAAAAAAACAAAACAACAACAATGGTGTGGTATTTAAGTACACAGATTCTGGATAGTAACATTAATATGTTTTATTGTTCTGACTGAAAACTATTTCTGGTTTCAAATTTATCTTGCTAAAGCAATTCAGAAGTGATTACAATGCCTCATGAAATAAAAACAGTCATATGAAGGTGAAACCATTATGTAAAAATCTGACATTTTTTTAATAAAAGGATAGAGTGTACAGTGTCCCTTATGAGGTCCAAAGAAAAATAGGTTACCTTATACCATACTATCTTCAACATTATTATCACCATCAGCTAACAATCACTAATGTGTTTAACATTATAGTAATAAACATCAAAAATATTTGAACAGCTGAACCATAGTCTATTGTGGATAGTAAATAAATGAACTGATTATGTAATAGTCAATTGATCAAACTTACTCATAGAGCCGACAGAGGCCATTATAGTTTAAAATAAATTTACAATAATGAAGACAATTTAACTCTTAATATCATGCTTACATTGGGGATGAAGATAGAGGTAAAGTTAGTTAATAGATGTAACAGTTATAATAACTTGAGAGTGACATAGAAATTTTAAATGAAAGTAGAAATTAAGTTATAATTATTAAGGTAGGAAAATTATATGCTGAGTAAGGCCACCCTCCTCTGCCATAAGCTGTCATATCAGCCATGTGACTGGTGAAAGGAGGTAACACATTACACCTGCTCCTCACTCTTCTATTCTACAGCTCTTGCTCTCTCTCTCTAACTGGTAAATTGACTACACAAAAAGTACATGTAATTTATATTCTAAAAACTTAAATAGGGTTTTAAAAAGCTAAACTACAGACTTTATTTGATTTTTACCAGCTTTTCCTTTAATAAGTTAGTTGAAAAATTTTCTGAGCCAGGAACCCAGACCACATTGAGTTGTCACATCTCCTTTGTCTTCTCCAATCTATCACAATTCCTGTCTTTCCTCGTTTTTCATGACCTTAACATTTTGGAAGAGCATTTGTCAGTAATGTTGCAGAATTACCCTCAATTAGAGTTTGTCTGCTGTTTTCTCATGATTAGCCTGAGGTTATACCCTTTTACAAGAATACCACTAAAGTGATGGGCCCTTCTCAGTTCTTCAATTCAGGGGCTACACTATGTTGATCTGTCTTGTAATTGGTGAAGTTAACCTTGATCACTCAGTAAAGGTGGTGACTGCCAGGGTCTCCTCTACGAAGTTACTATTTTTCCCTTTGTAATAAATATCTTGGGAGAGATACTTTGACAGTATGCAAATATACTATTTTCCCTCAAACTTTTACCCAATATTTTGATATCTACTGATGAATCTTGCCTGCAAGAACTATTACTGAGATATTGATATAAGGTTTTAAGAGGAACTAAAACATATAAAATAATGGCCAAATGATTCTTGATACAAACATACTTAAATTCCACTGAATGCAGCACTTTAAGTTATATTCAAAAGAGATGTCATTTTCTTTTATGTTTTCAATTAATTTTAATAACATAACTGAAATTGTTACTTACATAACTATGGCTTTTAAAGAAACTTGATGAACTACTGGTGAGCATTTTGTCTCCTTCCAAACCAATTACTCTTTTACAAATATTCGATTTTGGATCACTTGGACTTTTTGCAATCACAATGTCACCTCTGAGGGAAAAAGCCAAAGAAATGTCAGTGTTATTTATTAAACGCATGCATAGCATTGCTATAATACTTTTATAAAGCAACTTAAAGCCACACCCTTTATCCTCTCACTGTACTGGTCCTTCCAGACATTTACCAACTTTGAGAACCTCTGTGACTGACTTTTATGTGTTAGAATCCAAAGATGAGGGTGATGGAAACATTATAAGAAGATTCTAAAATTTCTGATAATTCTATAAGAATTATCTTCTTTCACTGTATCTATTGTGTTACTTTAGTGTCTGAATTTTTAGCAACGAAAGTATGGGAAAACAATTTCATGTAAATAGCACCAAATTAACTAAGTAAATTTTACTGTCCAGCCAGGAGTATTGATGGACTCTAGAGAACATAAAAAGAAAAAAACATCATTTGTTTCCCTAGAGCTCGAAGTATCAAGGAATTATATAACCTAGGTAATTTACAGTATAGTAAAAAAATACATATGTAAGGAAAAATATCAGAAGACACAACCAAATAGCATGCTAAAAGTTGCCCAAACATATACTACAAAAAATAAATTGGCATGATTCATGAAAGAGGCAACAATCTACATGTATTAGAAAAATAAGAAAGATCTTCAAAAACTAGAAAGGAAGGAGACAAAAATGTATGACTGATGCTTCAACAAGAACAAAATGCTTTTTCTGCTAAAATGAATAAATTCTGTTGACTAACACACATATTTGAAAGGATTTACTATATTTACTTATTATCTATATCTAGTTCCAGAAATAATTTGATGTCATTATAAACTTTTGCAAAGAAGGGTCAATACCTTATTCATCTTAACATTCTCTCTAACACACAGCACGTTTTGTGAATTAGGTGTTCATTAACTACTAGAGGTCTGGTGCATGAAAATTTGTGCACTCGGTGGGTGTGTGTGGGGGTGTCCTTCAGTCGGCCTGTGCCCTCTCGCAGTCCAGGACCCCTCAGGGGATGTCCACCTGCCGCCTTAGGCCTGCTCCCAGGGGATCGGGCCTAAGCTGGCAGTCAGACATCCCTCTGGCAGCCCGGGAGCCCTCGGGGGATGTCCAACGGTCAGACATCCTTAGCGCTGCTGAGGAGGTGGGAGAGGCTCCCGCCATTGCCGCTGCGCTAGCAGCCATCAGCCATCAGCCATCAGCCCAGCTTGTGGCTGAGTGGAGCTCCCCCTGTGGGAACGCACTGACTACCGAGGGCAGCTCCCGCATTGAATGTCTGCCCCCCTGGTGGTCAGCACATGTCATAGTGACCGGTTGTTCTGCTGTTAGGGTCCATTTGCATATTACCCTTTTATTATATAGGATTTATTGAAAGAATAAGTCAGTGTTTTGAGTATAAGTGTCCTGTGCATTTGACCCAAAAGAGATCCATATGCTTTAGATGCCAAATATGCAGACTTTCATTTTTGCCAAAAAATGGATGGCTATTCTAGCTTTAGAAACAGACAGCAAGCAAGAGTATCTGAAATCTGTGCTACAGGTGAAAGAAAAGAATACTCAGGATAGTAATATTTTTAAATTATAAGCTACCAACTGACTACTATGGTTGTAAAAGTTACTTTAGTATGTCTCATAAAATGCCAGATTTTAAGCTATTTTTCAATCTAATGGGCCCCTGAATGAATAGAATACAAATGAAACCTTCCAAGAATATGCATTAATTTCCTGAATGTAGTTATTTGTATTACCCATCTGAATGCAAAGAGTATCTATAATAAAAAAAAGGACAATATTGAACTATTCATTCAAAAACTATTTAGCCAACAATTTCAGCTCCTTGTTAAGGATGCTCAAGAACTATGAGAGTAAAATCAGGTCTTTAGCATGGGAAGCAGAATCTTGTCTTCCTGCTATAGTGAGGCTTGATTTCCAATTAATCTATAGACTATATTATTTTGACATAAATTAAAAAGAAAAAGCTAGAACACAACCCATTACATAAGTTTTATTTTATAACCCCATATCTTGAAGTTGTTATGAGTAAAAGATCTGAAGAACAATTACCTAGGAACCATGCTAGACCATATGGCTGGACATAGAGATAGATTCTATCTATAGAATCTCATGGTAAGATCAGTAAATGCAAAGAACAGTTTCACACCATTTTGAAGATTTTTCAGTAATGTGAAACAGAATATTGAGAAGGTGAATAATGAAAGAGGAATGCCTAAACCTACTTGGGTCATAGCTAAATAACAGCTCAAGTGAGTCAAATTTGTAGTTAATGTACATGAATGCTGATATAAATTTATTTCTGCAGAATTATGAAAAACTAATGGACCCAAAATTCTAGGGAATCAGAGAGGTACCCTATAGAAAATACATTAAATTACTAATACTTGACATGCATTCAGAAGGAATAATACAGAGTTAACTAGAACAAACAGCATCAAAGAATTGGAAACACCATTTAAAATAGGATTTAAAATGATTTGGTGGCAAACAATATTTGCCAAGGAGTTTTTCAACTTAATCAGGAGAGTCATAATAGATAAGATTCCTCACTCGTGGCTATATTCAGGGCTGTAGTCTAAAAGTCATCAAGTGCTCATCATAGGCCATTGAGAATAAGACAGTCATCAATAGAAATAGGATTATTTTAAACATTAAAAACCAAATCAATGATTTGGATATGCAAAGTAGTTCATAAGTTCCTAACTCTTGCCTCAAAACATTCTAGCCAAACCCCACCCCCAAAAAAGAGCAAGGTAGGCTTGAATGTGCATAATAAAAATGCCTGCTATCTACTTTGGACAATGATGCAAGGGGCATAATGACCTAAGAGACAATGCATGCCACAGAAACTATTAAAAATTTTTCAAAACTGAGAGAAAATATTTGAGACAAAATTTTATCTAGCTTGTCACTCTTTTGTATTTACAAGAGAGTTTTTAAAGATAAAGTTAAGAAACTGCAGAAAAGACACAATATCTATGTGTATTTCCACCACAAATTTAATATATCTATGACAAATATACCTTTGGATACCATAAAAATGTCGACTAAGATTTTCTGCGAAGACAATATCTGCATTTTGAATCGTAGGCTCCATTGATGGTCCAGAACACTGAAAAGACATAATTTTGTAATTGGAGTTGAAAACCTTTTTAAATATAACAAACATCTGAGCAGGCTTAAAAGAAAGAAATCAAACCAATGTTCTCCATGCTTGGAGGATGACTCATAATAAGCTGGCAGCACCCAGAGAAGTTCAACTCTATAGAGTGGCCACCAAGTCTGGAAACATAAGCAAACATATTAAAAATGGTTTATTGATATTACATTATAATACATGAATAAAATAATATCTATGTTTCCAAATCTGGGCCATTCGGTAGAATGTAAGCTCCATGAGGCCTGGAATCCTGTCTCTCGTGCTGCCAGGGCTTGGCATTAAGTTGATACTCAAAAAAAATGTTGAATGAATAAATAAATGATTTATTTTCTTATTTTTGTCAAATATCAGTGATTTATTAAATGGTATCATATTATTTGCAATGAGTTGATACCTTTTCTTCTCTTCCAAGAGAGTAGCTCACCCATTGATGGGGCTGCAACTTACATTTTATACTGAAAAAAAAATATTGGCATAATAAGATGTACTTTAAGACTTCATGTTAGTATATCTTAAAACAATAATCTCTATATTTGCCTCAGAGCTATAATAAAGTGATCATTGCTACCTAAAAAGTCTAAATACAACAGTCTCTATTACTCCACTTATGTGTAAATAATTTTTAGTCAAATCTTCCTACCCAGGCAGAAGATAATAAAGAACACAATGAAAGTTCATGTGTACTACCTCTGTAGCCCACTGGAAATTTTAAAACTCCAAGGGGTGGGGGGCATATATTTAAATATATTTATCTGCTGAATACTTGAAGTTGTATGACTGAATCTGTTAGGCTAAACCTGATAAAAACAGCAACACCACCAACAAAATCCACTAATTAGACATTCAATCAATGATTTCATTTACATAATAAAAGGTTAGTAGAGTAATGGTTGATAGGTTCATAATGCTATATTTAAAAATATCATTGGTGGGGGGGCATCCTTAACATTTTAATATTAACACAAGACAGAATAATCACTTGTTTTAATGACAGTTAAACACAATGGTTAAGAGGAGCAGTTTTGGAAACTGGAGAAAAGTCTGTGTTGAAATTCCAAGTCTACTTACTACCTGAGACATGGACCAAGTTACTTAAGCTGTCTGGGCCTCAGTTTCATCATATGTATAGTGGATTTCTATAAGTATCTCACAGAGTGTAAAGATTAAATGTGTTAATAATTGTAAAACATCAAATATATCCTAGAACATTTTAGCATTCAATAAATGGTATAAACTATTATTCTTGGTGTATTAATAGGGCCTTTTGTGCCCTGTCAGAAACAGAATACAGAACCCTATTTAAAATAACGGTTCTTATACTTTATATCAGTGCCAATACAAATACATTCTCTTACATCCTCTTACATTCTCTTACATATTTAGAAAGGTTTTGTTTTAACAGTCAAACTTTATTCATTAAGTTAATAACTTCAATTATAATAAAGGGAAAAACACATTTTCCTTCTATTTAAAAAGGTATATATTTAAAATGATTACTTTCTCAAAAGTAAAAACTTACCATGACAACACCACCAACATATTCAAAAGCACAATGCGCTATACAGCCATACTGAATAGTATAGCCAACAAGTCGAAAGGTTTTCCCCAGAACACCACGAAGCATAGTTCTATGTAGACTCTGTCACCATTAGCCTGATGGTAAATTTCAGAAAGTTTCATGAACAATACTATTTTAAAACACTTAAGAAATAGTTCTATTGTAATATATTTTATAATCACCTAGAATGTACTAAATGAACAATTTGGTGCAGAAAAACACCTTTCATTTCTGCTAAAAATATTTTTAAATGACAAATTATAGACACTTAAGTATTTTGATCTACTGAACAGAGATTTTATTCAAATACCACTGGGTTTATATATGAACTAGAGGCCCAATGCACAAAATCTGTGCAAGAGTAGGCCTTCCTTCCCCCAGCTGCCGGCACCAGCTTCCCTCTGGCACCCGGGACTGAGGCTTTGGAGGCCCCACCCACCCGCTGCAGCCCACTGGCTGGTGCCTGGGCCTCCCTCTGCGGGGTGATCATGGGGCGATGGCCGGGCCCTGGACCAATCACGTCACACCCGCCTTGGCTGGCCTGGCGCCAGTGGACGATGTCATAGCATCGTCCCGGATGGTCGTCCAGATGGCCGTTCGGTCGATTTGCATATTATGCTTTTATTGTATAGGATTATATAGGATTAGATAACTAGTAGACTCAACTTGTCTTTCCCCTTTCATGTCCTGGTTATTTCTTGGTATTAAGGCAGACATCTATAGAAAGATATTAACTCTTGCAAAGTACTAGTAATAGTTTTTCTTATTGTTCCCTGCTATCCTACATCAGTTCTTGTCATAATATAATAAAAGCAAGCACTAGAATAGGTACATGGAAATTCTAGCATTAAATTGGTCCTTTTATTAACTTGTGTGATTGTCAATGAATTACTTAACCCAGTGGTCGGCAAACCGCGGCTTGCGAGCCACATGTGGCTCTTTGGTCCCTTGAGTGTGGCTCTTCCACAAAATACCATGGCCTGGGCGAGTCTATTTTGAAGAAGTGACATTAGAAGAAGTTTAAGTTTAAAAAATTTGGCTCTCAAAAGAAATGTCAATCGTTGTACTGCTGATATCTGTCTCTGTTGACTAATGAGTTTGCCGACCACTGACTTAACCTCTCTGGGCCTCCAAAAATGGAAATATCTCACAGAATGGATCTGAGGATCACATTCGATAATGTGAAAGCACTGTGGAAATTATAAAGTTACATTCACTTGTCAGCTTAACTATTGATATAATAATGAACACATGAATACAGTAAGATAGCATAAAGAACCATATCAAGTATTTTAAAAGCTATGTAAAATTAAAATATTAATAATATTCATCTAAAATGTACCTAGTATCTATTATCTCCTTTCTATTTACCTGTTACAACTACATTTCAAGTATCCTATCTAATAAAAGAGTAATATGCAAATTGACCATCACTCCAACACACAAGATGGCTGCCCCCATGTGGTCAAAGATGGCTGTCCCCATGTGGACACAAGATGGCCACCACAAGATGGCCAGCAGGGGAGAGCAGTTGGGAGGGACCAGGCCTGCAAGGGAGGGCAGTTGTGGGTGATCAGGCCAACAGGGGAGGGCAGCTGGGAGGGGCCAGGCCTGCAAGGGAGGGCAGTTGGAGGTGATCAAGCCTGCAGGGGAGGGCAGTTAGGGGTGACCAGGCTGGCAGAGGAGGGAAGTTGGCGGCAACCACGCCTGCAGGGAAGGGCAGTTGGGGGGGACCCAGGCCTGAAGGGGAGAGTGGCTCTTCCACAAAATACCACGGCCTGGGAAGTTGGGGGGGACTAGGCCTGCAGGAGAGGGCAGTTGGGGGAGACCAGGCTGGCAGGGGAGGGCAGTTAAGGGTGACCAGGCTGGGAGGGGAGGGCAGTTAGGGGCAATCAGGCTGGCAGGGGAGTGGTTAGGGGGTGATCAGGCTGGCAGGCAGAAGCGGTTAGGGTCAATCAGGAAGGCAGGCAGGCGAGCAGTTGGGAGCCAGCAGTCCTGGATTGTGAGAGGGATGTCCGACTGCCCGTTTAGGCCCTAAACGGGCAGTCGGACATCCCTCGAGGGGTCCCAGATTGGAGAGGGTGCAGGCTGGGCTGAGGGACACCCTCCCCACCCCTGTGCACGAATTCGTGTACTGGGCTTCTAGTTTCTCAAATAATGGTTTATTCCTAGGCTACTATGTATTACTCTCAGATTAAAACTACTAAAACACAATTATTTAATAATTAACATTTGCTCAATACTTGCTATCTGTCAAGCTTTACAAATTAACCTCCGTAAGGTAGATATTATTACTGTCCTCATTTTATAGATAAGAAAAATGAGCCTACAAGTAGTAAACTTACATGATGAACATCACAAAATTGGAAAATGGAGTCAAGAACTTAATCACTGTTACACTGACTCCCATATTACTCTTCTGCTCCCATAACCGCAATAGCTCTGTCATATTACCTAAGCCTCATTTCAGGATCCTTGACAGTAGGTTTGTTGTTGGTTGTATATTTCAGATAGTACAAATGAGTAAGTATCAGGATTCTCAATGTCAGAGAAAGAAGCTATAAATATAGAATGGGAAGTTAGGTATGAGTAGAAGTTATCAAAAGAAATTTAATTAAATAAGTAGATATGTTTGTGTTTGTCTGCCTTCCTGCCTATATAAAATACCATCCTAGCCCTTCCACTGAAAGAAGCAAGGACTCTGCAGTAATAATGGGCACACTTAGCAGGCAGATTTTTGGTTTCCAAATATCATTTCCCATTAGGAGCCATAGCATAGGGCAGAAAGCAACTCAGTGCTCAAAAACGAATGAAGACATCCAGAATATGTAGAAAATTTATCAAATTATTAAGAAAAAGAAAACCTAACAAAATTGAGCAAAAAACAAAACAACAACAACAAAAAACATGAAGATTTCACAAAGGAAGATCTCCAAGTGGCTGATGAGAAGCATGGGAAAGAGAGAGGTTGGACTGATGTTAAAACTAAAAAAGCCCTGGCTAGGTGGATCAGTTGGTTGGAGCATTGTCCCTACACCAAAAGGTTACCGGTTCCATATCCTGTCAGGCACACACCGGGGTTGCAGGTTGAATCCCTCATCAGGGCGCATATGGGAGGCGACAGATCTATGTTCAATGTTGATGCCTCTCTCTCTCCAAATTCAATAAAAACATATCCTCAGGTAAGGATTACAAAAAAAAAAAAAAAAAAAAAAAAAAGACTAACTAAAAAGATGGAGCTGAATGAACCCCTGAAGCTGAAAAGAAACTAGGCATTCCCCCATCCCTATAAGTTTCTAGAATAGGGGTACAAGCCTAAGAACTTGATTTAGATCTATCCATCTTTTGATATTGGTGAAGTGATTTCAGAATACCCTAAGCCCCAAGGAAAACATCCACCTGGTTGTTCAGGTCTGGAATTCCTTTAAAAAAAAAGAGAAAGCATTTTGTTTCAGAAATAGGAAAAAAATGCAAATTGTCAATGTTAATTGAGACTATCAGTTTACAGAAATGCATTCATTTTAAATTATAAGCAGCCAAAGTGATTAATATCATAATTTTTTGTTTTAATAAGAGGAACAGTTAATAAATATATTAACATTCATAAAATGTTCACATTAGGAAAAGGTGAGGAGAGAGAAGTAGATGTGAAGCAGAAGACAAATCCCAACATCATAGTTTAGGTACATATACTTTCATTGGGACAAGAAAAAGCAGCAGACTTCTGACAGTCCTGAGACTTCTATGATTTATCAAATTCAAGAAAACCTACACAAAATACATTTTCCCATATAATGATATATATATAAAGTAATTGAAAGATATATGTCCATTTCAGATGCTGAGTGGAAGTTATTGTGACTAGGAGAGAACAACAAAGACTCATTAAGACATGGATGCTGATGTACTCTGCTCAATAGCTAAATAATTCACTCACACAGCAGCCTCTCTATCAAAGTAATTCAAATTCCTGCCATTTCAAAATCACCTTCAAGGCTGCTCATGAGTTGTTCAAATCTATAATGTTAAATCTACTGTAAGACTTGTGCAGAGGGTATTTTTTTTATTTTCTAGAACTGTAAATTCAAGGACCTCTGATCCCCATAATCTATGAAGATTTTTCTTAAACCTATTTATTTTGATTCATTGCCAGAGGAAATAATTGGCAATCCTTTAAGGTTTAGAGCAGTAAATACCGTTTTAAATCTGACTGCAGCATCACAATAACCTGAGAACTAAATTCAAAATCAAAACTCCTAGGCACCCATCACAGAGCTCAAGAATGACAATCTGTGGGAGCAAGGCTGCAGAATCTGTAGTTTTAATAAGTTCCCAGAAAGGAAGGCCAGAAAAAGACTGTGCTGTCATTTGAGGCCACTGAGACATAGTAAATACTTTCAGAAACTTGACAAAATTTAGCCATCATTGTAAACTGAATGTTAACATAATTCTATAAATTTTCATCAAATAAAATTTATAATGCTAATATTTCAGTGATTTTTAAAAATCCAATGTTATCTTCTAAAGTTTATTATATATATGTATACATACATATATAATCAAAATAAAAACTCATTTTATGTTTATAAAGCATAAACAGTTGAGACTTTTAATATACTCAAGTACCAGCTCCCAAAGAGTGAAATAGCAAAACCTATATATATAGGCTATATAATCCATTATCTCAGGACAATATACAAGTTGTACAAGCAATAGTTGAAGGATATTCATTCAAATGGAACAAATACCATTCAGCATTATCACTGACTAGCTGTGGCTGTGCCAGTCTACAGTTCAAGCATGGCCCTTTGGTATGATGCTAAGCCTCATAAATTATCAAAATAGAAAAAATAG